>NW_020694904.1:0-2039 GCF_002925995.2 Terrapene triunguis
TGGTTTTCTCTTTTTAGTGTTGCTCCTTCATTTTTTTCCATTTTCAATCTAATTTGATTAGTCAAATTAATATATATATATTAAGATTTTGATCAAGCCTGGGAATACACATCTTTATTCAGAGTGAAGCGTGGAGAGCACTTACAAAATAAACAATTTCTACTTTATAAAAAAGCGGTATCTGAATATTTGTATTCACTACATTTCAAAGCCCTGACAGCACTGAAAAATTTTAGTTACACGCAAAGCTATATTGCTATTCTACCAATGTCCGTATCGCAAGGCTTCCCTGTGTAACATTTAAAATCAAAATACTTAGTCACCACAAGTCATTTAATTTCCACCTAGGTATTAATATTAAAATGATTTCTCTAATCAGTGGCCCCACACCTGTTCTTGGAAGATTTTATTGGCTATAAAAAGCACCTATCCAGACCAGTAAAGTGCTTACAGCCCTTGCACATCATCAGAAGAGCTAAACTTAAAAGCCATATGACTCTGATCATCATCTTGCTCCTCTCCCTTGAAATCTGTCAATGTTAGCAACCAGTATTTCCAGAATGACTAGAGTAAGAGATCAATGCTCAAGTTGCGTTTCCTCAAGATAGCAGCTGGAACAGCCATGTCTGATCTGAAGGAGGGATGCAAGATAGTAATCAGAATAATGCAATTTCAAGATCCTCTCTCTCATGATCTGTGTTGCGTTATGTAGCATTGGAAAACAGATTTGACATCCCCAGCCTTTGCAAGGTATACGGCATACATTCCTATCCCTGACAGTTTATGGGATATTGGACTTAGAATGGTCCCAAAAAAGTACTACCAGAGCAAGAGGCTAGTGACAGTTTAAGACTGAATACACAGCAAGGCCTGGATAATGGGTTAGTGTCACTTTCCTTCACTACTTTACACAGGTGTCAATCACCGCTCACCGGGTGAGTATTAGCACAAAAACTGTTAGTGAGTAGTCTACATTTTACTGGTATGTCAATTTTTTGATGGCAGCAATGATGTTATGCAGATATTAATCTTATCAGCTATAAACCTAGGTGTTATGGCATTTTTGTGACTAAAGCCCTGATTAAATCGGAAGCTCTGTACCTAAGAGTTATGTCCTTTTAGCTCAAGCGATAGCAGGCTGTGCTACAATGATGAAGGTTTGGGGTTCAAACTATGCTGATGATGCATAAGTGGGGGATTCTTACTGTTGTACATAATATTTTTAAATGTTTAAGTCAAGATTTCTCTAAAAGATCTGCTCTAGGAATTATTTCTGGGAGGTTCTGTGACTTGTGTTATATAAAAGATCAGAACGGATGATCACAGTGGTCCCTTCTGGCCTAAGAATCTATGAAAATAAAAGCAGCAATTTTTAATAAGCCATTACAACAGAACGTACTCCAATATTTTAAAACCACCACGCTCATATAGACAAGTTGGTGTAAATTCTGAATGAGCCCGTTGTTGGGTACAAAAAAAGTTGAGCTAATCGTTCACAAAATACCAATGAGTTTCTGATATGAGAAACTGGGTGCAAATTATCAACATGACAATTTCGGTATGTTTACAAAAATTATATTTTTATATAGTGTTCACAGATGTCCATTTGTAGAAATAATTTGTTTTACAAAGCACCCTGTACAATCAATTTATCAAAACAATTTACATAAAGGTATTTTTAAAAAATTTACTTTTTCCACAGTGCCTCATAAGATTAACGTTTGCACAGCATTCTAGACGCATTGTATAAGTGACTGTTTGCTATTATCGTAGCACCTAGGAGCCCTCATCATGGACAAGTACCCCACTGTGTTAGGCGCTGTACAAATAGAACAAAAAGACGGTCCCTACTCCAAAGAGCGTACAATTTAAGTACAAGACAAGGAAAAAGGGGAGAGTACAAGGAAACAATGAGACACCATTGGTCACTAGGATAGGCAGCTTTCCTACTGAGACCACAGCTTAACTGTTGTCAAGTTTTTTGTAGGCATTACAGCAAAGGAGAGTTGTAAGGAGGACTTTGAAAGAAGATGAGGTGA
>NW_020694905.1:0-30737 GCF_002925995.2 Terrapene triunguis
ATCAATGAAATACCCAGAAATGAGAGAAAGCAATGGGAGAGAGTGGATGCTATCGAAGCTCTTCCCCCAGCAGAGCCCTCCTCAAAGCTTTTCCTTAGCACAAGCCATTTAAATCTAGAGCAAAAAAGCCTCCATTCATGAGACCCCTCGGCAGTCAGAGGGCATCAGAACCCTCTCTGCCTGCAAGCACCTAAGAGTTGGCACTTTACAGAAACCATCCGATAGACTTCAGTGGGCTTTGGATTGGGTCCTAGCAAAGAAATAGACCCTGGAAAAGGTTGGGGTGAGACAAAAGGCCTTTCCTGAAATGTGGAGGGACATGTTGCCCCTGCACCTTTCCATCCCCTTGTGGTTGCTCAACAAGCTGCAAAACACAGACTCTCTCACCTTGAGCCTCAAATACTTCAGTTATTCTGAGCTTTCTCGACGAAACAGGCCAGTCTCCAAGCTGTTTGATTAGGAAACTCTCTCCTCTCGCTCCTTGTTATATTGATTAATATTGAAAGAGAATGGAGCGTGTCACATATAGTTTTATGTAAACAACAACTGGACAGGCAGTTCGGTGCACTCATGCCAACGACAGCTGCAGGAACTGGTGCCAATAAAATTAATACTGAGCTAACAGATCATCCCAGGGGGATTTACAGACTCTGGCCAAGTTCTCAGCTGGTGTAAATCCATGTAGTTCCACCGGAGTCAAAGGAGCTGTGGAGATTTGCACAAGCTGAGAATCTGGTTTGTTGCTGTGCATGGTTTGTTGTTGATTTGGGGGGTTTTCCGTACAAATACAGACTCAGCCTGCCCCTGCTTACCTGGCGAGCTCTGACAGGAGCACAGCACAGCTGGTTCTGCAGCCTGATTTGCAAACAATTGACAGTTTGCATTTTAATAAAAAATGGGTAAGGGGCAGAACTTGTCACTGAGGAGATGGGAGATTGTCTGGTTCTGACAGCCTCCGTCTCAGTAGCTGGGGAACCCAACTCCCAGGTGATACCAGCCCAGAGCCCCAGGAAGCGTGCTACAGTGCCATTGACTGATGAGTTTTCCCACCTCTCCCCAAACACTTACAAACTAAATGCAGGAGTCGGTGTTGTGAGTGAAAAGGGAAAAGCCAGGAAATGCAGAGCTCAGTGCTGTGGGAGCGAGCTCATCGCTGGCCTAGGGGCTGTGCAGACAGGGCCCTGTGATCTCCCCTGCCTTGGCCTGGCCTCCCCATCCTGTGTCTGCAGCAGTGTCCCAGGGAGAGAGGGTCATGGTTTCACTTTTGAAAGCTGTGCTTGAAACACCCAATGCCGGTCCCCTCTGTTCTATTTCTACTTCCCCCGCGGTGTCTGACAGAGACAGACTCTTCAGGTGTGGAATCCGCCCTGTACCCCGGTGCACCCACATTGGCTTCACTGGAGCCGCCCTCCCAAATATAGAAGTCAAATGACACCCTATGCAGCTGTTCCCACCTGTGATGTGTAAGGGGACTGTTGCCCCCTTACTAACATTCAGTGGGGGTGTTTTGGTTGCTAGCTCCCAGTACTAAAAGGGGAAGGGTCGATGGTAAATCAGGAGCCTGAGACTGACAGTCCCCAGGAACAATGGCGAGAGGCCAATGCTCCAGATCAGCCTGATTGACAGGGCGGGCAGGCTAATCAGAGGGTCAGGAGGCCAGGGAGGTCCTGTCCTCCGTGTGAGCTGGAATTGCCTGGGTCAGACTGAGTGGGGCCGAGCTAAGGAGAAAGCAGGGGCCCAGGCTGAGCTGGAGAGCAGAACCGTGCCAGATCCAGAGGGGCCAGAGACGCAGCCCAGGGAGAGCAGATCGTGTGCTGGGAGCAGAGACGCAGCCACAGAGCCAGAGACGCGGCCCAGGGAGAGCAGATCCTGTGCTGGGAGCAGAGCCGCAGCCACAGAGGCAGAGACGCAGCCCAGGGAGAGCAGATCCTGTGCTGGGAGCAGAGACGCAGCCACAGAGCCAGAGACGCAGCCCAGGGAGAGCAGATCGTGTGCTGGGAGCAGAGCCGCAGCCACAGAGCCAGAGACGCAGCCCAGGGAGAGCAGATCCTGTGCTGGGAGCAGAGCTGCAGCCACAGAGCCAGGTGTGGTGAGCAAGTGGGACCAGCCAAGGGGGGACCTTGGGCAAAGGGCCCAGCACAGAAAGACACCCCCAGACAAGGGCCCTTGCAGGCCAGACCAGGAGGGGGACCTTAACCCTACAGGGGGCTGACGCTGGGAAGAAGGGTCCCACCACTCAAAGCCCGGAGGTGTGTGGCCACCACCATTGCAAGTGTCCAACCCGCAGCATCCCTGCAGCACAGCCAGGGCCTGAGACGGAAATCTGGGACTAACAAGGAACAGACTGTGAAGTGCCCTGATGTCCAGAGACACTGTTTGTGATGTTCCCTGCCACAAAGCGGGATGATGTGTTTTCCTTTAACCTTTCCCATTTTCCCTTATTCTTTTCTTTAGATTAATTGTTAATTAAACAACTTGTATTTGTTTTAAATTGTATGGAATAATCAGTGGGTCAGGGAGGTGCCCAGTGCAGGGAGAGTACCCCGGAGTGGGGACACCCTAGCCCCTGTCCTAGGTGACCACAGCAGGGTTGGGGGTTGAGCCCCCCAGGAATCCTGGGCCCAGCCTTGTTGGGGTTACGAGGACTCTGCCAGACAGGAGAGTGGAAGGGGAGCCCTCAAGGGCAGGGAGGCCTCTGGGTAAAGGGAGTGGGAGCGAGGACTCAGATCTTTTCACTAGCCCACTTCACCGGGGTAGTGCAGAAGCCCGGAAAGTTCCCCACAATAGCGGGACCATTCCCCCGCTTACAGATGGATCCTTGACCCCTCTCAGGCCTTTCCATACAAAGTGCTGATGTCCAGAAAATAGCAAATGGTGATTCATTTCCTGTAGTGTGGTGAGGACCCTGTGCAGGGGACAGAGGGACGTGACACACCCAAGGAAGGGTTGAAATAGGGTTTGGTGCAGTAAAGTCTAGGGTGGGAGGGATTCCTTCATGGGTGGAATGGCCACAGTGGGCCATACCATCTAGCCCAGTATCCTGTTTTCAAACAGTGGCCAGTGGCAGTTTCTTCACAGGGAATTAACAGAACTGGGCAATTTCACATAATCCTTCCTCTGTTGACCAGTCCCAGCTGCCAAGTCATCAGAGCACGGGTTTGCTTCCCTGGCCATCTTGGCTAACAGCCATTGATGGACCTATCCTACATGAATTTATCTAGTTCTTTTTTGAACCCTGTTATAGTCTTGGCCTTCACAACATCCTCTGGCAAGGAGTTCCACAGGTTGACCGTGTGTTGTGTGAAGAAATACTTCCTTTTGTTTGTTTTAAACCTGCTGCCTATTAATTTCATTTGGTGACCCCTAGTTCTTTGGTTATGTAAATAACACTTCCTTATTAACTTTCTCCACACCAGTCACGATTTCATAGACCTCTATCATATCCCCCCTTAGTCATCTGTTTTCCAAACATTTATGCATATTGCACCTTTCCATAGGATTTACCATCAGTATGAATTTTTATGTTATCAGATTAAACATTAGCATCAAACTTTTTATCATGAGGTTTAACTATAGCACCAAATCCTTTATCACAGGTAGGTATTTACAAGTATTTCTATCATACAGTACCTTCTGTTTAGACAGTCTGGTTTGTTCAATATCCTTTGTGTCTTTCAACTCCTTCCTGAACCTTAGCATGTGTTCAGTTACTGGGGTTTTGTTCCCTTCAGTCTGGGTCCTCAAACCCATCATATCTTTGGGGCTGTGATACTCCAGAGTCTGGTGAGGTAAGGATGTAGGGTAGAGGTCCCCAAACCGTGGGATGTGCCCCACTAGGTGGGCATGGAAGAATGTTTGGGGGCACAGCTGGTGCCTGGGCCAGCCCCCAGAGGGGGCATGGAGGGAGCACCACACAGCTCCACCCCCGACCCTGACTGCCTGCCCTGGGCCCTGAGACCCGGCTGCCAGCTCTGCTCCCGGCCCCAGCTGCTGGCTTTGGCCCTCCACCACGGCTCTGCTCCTGGCCCCACTCCTGGTCCCACTCCCACCCAACTGTGATCCCAGCCTTGACTCCTCTCCAAGTCCCCCTCTCCCGGAGCCACAGCCCTGCTCCCAGCCTTGGCTCAGGGGTGGGAGCATGGATGGGGTAATGGGGGGCATGAGGAAAAAAGTTTGGGGACCACTGATGTAGGGGGATTCTGCATATTGGCTGGCCCTCTGTGGAGCAGTTTCCCAACCCCAAGGTTATGCATATGCAAAAAATCCATCTCCCTGCTTTGGGTTACCCTGTGATCCCCACTCCCAGCATCCCTGCCCCCTTTACTTAGAGGGTTGTGATTTGTGCTCTCTGGGTTAAGAGTGTTTTCTCCTTGGTCAGACACACCTTTTCCCAGCAGCTCTCCATCAGCTGCTTTCTGCGTCTTACCAACCCAGGGAAGCACCCCTCCCCTCTATCAGCTGAGTCACTTGTATTCTCTCAACCACCACTTGGAAACTTCCTGGACTCAACTCTTTGGCTATTACAGGCATAGGAACTGCATCCTGACGTAAAGAGGCAGAGTTATTTTCCAAAAGAATGTCAGGACTGGTATCCTGAACAACTAGGACCTGGATTGGGGTACCCTCTGTCACCCCTTTCTCTATCCCGGAGAGGTCAACTGTGTGACTGCTCCCCTCCAAAATGCCTGCAGGCAGACGGCATCAGCTTCCCCCAGATTTTCCTCATGTGTATCTTTGACCTGGACACGTATGACTTTCAGCATCTGCAGGAAACACTGGAGCATGAGCTCCCCAGTCACAAGAGTCACACTCTGCTCCTGGCCATGCGCAACATTTTACTAAACATCCTGCTGAAGAAGAAAGCCACCTTCCAATGGGAGATATGGAAACTAGCTGCTCTGTCAGCTGGCGTTGCTGCTGTCCCTAATCCAGGCCTCTCTGTGGCCTGTGATGTGACAATTTTGGTGAAGGCCTTGCGAGATTATTGCAAGAGCTTCGGCCTGGATGATGAATCCCTCACTAAGCTTGCCCAGAAGTTTGACAAACCCGTGGAGGAGCTGAAGGCTGTTATAAAGTCCCCACTGGCCAAGGAAATCTCAGCTAATTTGGTATACAAACTGCTGACCAATGCTGTAGGTGGTGCCCTGATGTGTGTGGAGTATTTAGTGAGCAACATACCAGTGATTGGCTCCCTTGTGGCCGGAAGGATCTCTTACAGGATCACGTACTACATGCTGAACAGCTTTTTGAATGAAGTGGCGGAAGATGCTCAAAGAGTTCTGATAAAGGCTTTAAAGGAGACAGAAATGTAGTAGGCCAGAGAACAGCGAAGAGATGATCAAATCACCGTAACCAGGGTAGAGATGGAAAGGATCCAGGTGCATCTAGAGATCAGAGCAGAACTATCTCAAACTCTTGCACAGCCCACACAAGTGGTTGCATTGTCTTTCCTGATTTTGATAGATCATGTACCCAGATCTCCAGGATAGGATAACCATGGAATATGACAGAGATTCCAACCATGTTTGTAGACTGGGCCCCAAAATCTGAGCTTCCTTTTAAACAACATTAACTTAAGAGCTGGCAGTATTTCTTTCCTGTTAAAAAATTGTTATAGATGAAACTGATTTTTTTTCTTTTTTATGTGAAATTTTTTCAAGTTTTCAACAAAAAACTTTGAAATGACATTAATATTTTCATTTTGTTTCAAATTGAATTTTACCTTTACTTTCAGTTTTCCACAACATTCTCGTCTCTCACCCCATTTTCTCTCTTTTTTTTAATGTTCCTTCACTACTTAAATTGGGGAGGGTTGGAGAAAAGGGAGGGGAAAACTGGAAAACTAAAAATTTTAAACTGATTTCCTTTGTTTTTGAAAACCAAAAAACTGAAACTTTGATTTGAAACATAATGAAGGAAAATATTTGGTTTTGTTTCAAAATTTTTCATTGAAAAATATCCAGTGAAAATGTCTCTCTCATTTTTCAATCAAGTCTGTTTAACTTTCTATCCTCTCTAACTATGAGCAATCCTTCCAAATGTGAGCTGGTGCAGAGTTGCCTGCCTTGAATCTGCAGACCATCTGGAACAGGAGCTGTGGGAGATGTGAATTGTTCCGCTCATATCAAAGGCTAAAGATGACAGTTTAAATGGCTGCATTAAGAATTATTTCACTAATGATTATTTTAATAACAGAAACATCCAGCTAATGTGCACAAATCAACAGCTTCTCCCATGATCACATCAATGAGGCAGTTATGTTTCCTATACAAAATTTTGCAGCCCATTGAGAATAAAAAATGTAGGGGCAACATAAAACAAATTGCATTTGGTATCAAATTCAGTGACAGCTCAGACGTGTACTGAGTGCTCGGTTCCTTTTCTGATTTAATTCAGAAGAATTTCCCATTTCCAGTTTAAATTAAGCTGCTGCAGAATCCTGCGGACCTTGTGTCAGACTCATGACATAGTACATGGGCTTTGATTATTTCGAGTGTTGGGGGGCTTTCCCTTCACCCTCTCCCCTGGTTCTTGTCACACTGACAGAAAGCAGAAGACCAGAAATCCCAAGTGCAGACAATGTGATGTTTATTGGGGTTAGTTTCCAGCAAGCATGTGTCCCATAACTCTGATGCTGCAGATCCTTGTGTCCCAGTGTCCCATTACCCCCCTCCTCAGCAGGCATCATTATACTTGACATGCACACCCTGGGTCCCACCCCTTGCAACTTATGGTCATGTTCCATTTTGTGGGGTTGATGGTCAGGGATCTTCGTCCCACCTCTTTTGTACCCCATGGGAAGGGAAAGGGGTACGGTCATGGGCAGGCATTTCTTTGACCTTTTAGTGTTTTGCTTTCCCCCGATCCCCCTTGCCCCTCCCAACTGGTTGCTTGACCTTCCCTTGAGATAGGAGTTGAGACAGTCAATGTCAATCAAGTCACTTATCCTTTTCTCTGCAGAGACAAGAGCCAGCTCAGTCCAGAGAAGTTGGGTTCTGCACAATGATGCTTCTCCAGGAAAAATTTCCAGAGGGGCCAAGACTTCCTAATGGACAAACCGCTGCAGCCCCTTGTCCTCATTCACATTGCCAGTCTTGGGGATCTTGTGAGGGCTGTAGGACAAGAGCCTTGTTCCTGCTGGCTTTAGGAGAGTGGTGGTCAGAGGGCATCTGGACAGCAGGAAACCTGGAGGAAGAGCAGGAACATATTCCCACCAGTCACTGCTGCTCCATGGGAACCACACTGTGTGTGCGCATGCACCTACACACACACACACACACACACACACACCCCACAATTAGCTACGAGGGCTCACTGTTGCTCCGAGGGCGGTGAGAGGTAGGCAGGAGGACACACTCTATGCATTACTCTCACTGGCCACCAGGTGTCACTGCAGCCCAATATGCCGTTAGCCTTCTTGGCAACAAGGCCACACTGCTGATTCATATCCAGATTCTCATCCACTATAATCCCCAGGTCCTTTTCTGCAGAACTGCTGCTTAACCAGTCGGTCCCCAGCCTGTAGTGGTGGATGGGATTCTTCCTTCCTAAGTGCAGGACTCTGCACCAGCCATATTTGCTGGTAGATCACAGAATTTGGATTTTAAGCTCCCCGCTATGTCCAAGGAGAATCTTGAAGAGCTACAGGGCACCATCGACAGAGGAAACCTTTCAGCAGCAGCTTCCAAAGTGCAGGAATCCCTGGAGCTATCGAAAAAGGCCAGGCTCGACATCACCATCACGGGGGAATCGGGTGCTGGGAAATTGTCCTTCATCAATGCCATGCTGGGTTTCGAAGATGATCAATACACAGCTAAGGTTTGTGTTTTTGAAATCACAATAGAGCCAATTGGTGATGTTCTGCCTCTGTCTCTCCTCAAGAGGGGAAATCATGGTGCATCATGGGAAATGTGGTTTGACCTCTGAGCGTGTAGTGGCAAATGGGGGCCTGAATTATAACTCCCATGTTTTCCTTCTTTCCCTGCCCAGCATTTCCAGACCCATCCTGGAAAGGAAGAAGAAAGCCCTGCAGGGAGATGTCTGGAAACAAGCCCTGGTTTCCTGCACCATCTCTGCCATTCCTATACCAGGTCTCCCTTTTGTTTGTGACATTCCCCAGTTGATGGGCTGCATGGCAAGTTACCACGAGACTTTTGACTTGGATGACGACTCCCTGGTTTACCTTGCCAAGATGGCTGGGAAGCCCATCGCAGACTTGAAAGCCATGGTAAGGTCCCCTGTAAATGAAGAAATATCAAACGATATTACGTTGAATCTGCTGGTCAAGGCTAAAGCTGATTGCATGACAAGAACAAAATGTATCCTCAGTGGATTACCATTGATTGGTACATCTATCGAGGCAGATTTGTCATTTTGGGTCACCTACACTGTCCTGCGGTGCTTTCTAGATGATGTGGCTCAAGATGCCCAAAAGGTCCTGACCAAGGTATTGGACACAGAGGAGATAGCGTAAGTCTAAGAGATGTTCAGTACTCCTTTGTCAGGGACTCTCGTAGGAGCTGGAGTGCCAATATCTCACCCTCCAAAGTAAATTATGATGATTATTTATTTGTGTTAAATAAAACCCTTCCATTTGTCTGTTTAGACTGGAAACTCTTTTAGGCTGGGGCTGTTCCTCACTGTGTCTGTGCAACGGGCCCCCAATCTCATCAGCGGCTGTGCAGTGCCTGCCACCATGTGGGGCCCTGATCTCAGTCAGGATTTCTGCCAGCTGAGTGAAAGATGAGCACTATCATATTTTTCTCCCCCCCCAACCCCACCCCCAGGGAGATGGCTGCTACAGAAGAGGCACCAAGGAGTATATTTCAAGATCTGGATGTTAAATTCCCTGGTACAGGGGTCGGCATTGATGGACATATCCTCTATGAATTTATCTAGTTCTTTTTTGGACCCTGTTATAGTTGTGGCCTTCACAACATTCTCTGGCAAGGAGTTCCACAGGTAGACTTTGTGATGTGAAAAGAAATACTTCCTCTTCTTTGTTTTAAACCTGCTGCCTATTAATTTCATTGGATGACTCCTAGTTCTTGTGTTATGAGAAGGAGTACATAACACTTCCTTATTTACTTTCTCCACAACAATCATGATTTTATAGACCTCTATCATATCCCCCCTTAGTCATCTTTTTCAAAGCTGAAAATCCCAGTCTTATTAATCTCTCCTCATATGGCAGCAGTTCCATACCCCTAATCATTTTGTTTGCCAGAAGCTGGGAATGGGCAACAGGGGATGGATAACTTGATGATTACCTGTTCTGTCCATTCCCTCTGGGGCACCTGGAATTGGCCCCTGTCGGAAGATGGGATACTGGGCTAGATGGACCATTGGTCTGACCCTGTATGGCTGTTCTTAGGTTCTTATGTAAGGGGAATAAGGACAACCAAGGGAATTATAGACCAGTCAGTTTAACTTTGGTATCTGGAGCAATAATCAATCAATTTGTAAGCACCTAGAAGATAATAATTTGTCAGGAACAAATCATGTCAAACCAACCTAATAACCTTCTTTGACAGGGTAACAGCCTTGTGGACGGGAGGAAGCAGTAGATGTCATATATCTTGAGTTTAGTAAGGCTTTTAATACTGAATCACATGACCTTCTCATAAACAAACTTGAGAAATATAGCCTAGATAAATCTACTATAAGGTGAATGCACAACTGGCAGGAAAACCTTACTCAAAGAGTATTTATAAATGGTTCAAAACTGAGCTGGAGGGGCATATCTAGTACAGTACCACAAAGATCTGTCCTGGGTCAAGTTCTGTTGAATATCTTCAGAATGATTTAGATAATGGCATAGAGAGCACACTTACAAAGTTTGCGGATGATACCAAGCTGGAAGGGGTTGCAAGAGCTTTGGAGGAGAAGATGAAAATTCAAAATGGTCTTGACAAACTGGAGAAATGGTCTGAAGTAAATAGGATGAAATTCAATCAGGACAAATGCAAAGTACTTCACTTAGGAAGGAACAATCAGTTGCACACATACAGAATGGGAAATGACTGCCTAGGAAGGAATACTGCAGCAAAGACTCTGGGGGTTATAGTGGACCACAAACTAAATGTGGGTCAACCGTGTAATACTACTGCAGAAAAGTGGGACATCATTCTGGGATGTATTAGCAAAAATGTTGGAAGCCAAACATGAAAAGTAATTCTTCCATTCTATGCAGCACTGATTCGGCCTTAATTGGGAATACTGTGTCCAGTTCTGGGTGTGACAGGTTCGGTCACAGAGACACTCTCCCCTCGAGATTGTCACTTGATGTGCTGGGATACCACTGAGAACAACCCTCCTGCCAGAACAGGCGCTCCTGCACTCCTGTCTTGCTGAGTCAGACACTCCAGTCAGCTCCAGCACAGACCTAGAGGTTGGGCCACATCCCGCTGCAGTTCACTGGAACTGAGATTCACTCAGCCCAGGGGCTTCTCAGTTAACAGGGACTTTCCCAGCGCCCAGTGCTCAGCCTTTCTGGGAGCCTCAACCCCAAATAAATCTGTTTTACCCTGTATAAAACTTTGCCACACACACACACCCTGGGTAACAACTACTTACACTGGGTTTATTAATAAACAAAACTGATTTTATTAAGTATAAAAAGTAGGATTTAAGTGGTTTCAAGTAATAACAGACAGAACAAAGTAAGTCACCAAGCAAAATGAAACAAAATACACAAGTGTAAGCCTAATTCCTTAAGAAACTGATTACAGGTAATATCTCACCCTCAGAGATGTTCTAGTAAGTTTCTTTCACAGAGTAGACTCCTTCCTAGGCTGGGCCCAATCCTTTCCCCTGGTACAGTCTTTGTTAGATCCAGCAGACATCTCAGGTAGTAAGAAGGGTTTTTTTCATGACTGGCAGCCCCTTTGTCCTGCTCCACTCCCCTTTATAGCTTTGGCACAAGGCGGGAATCTTTTGTCTGTGCTTGGCCCCCACCCCTCCTTCTAAAATGGAAAAGTAGAACATTTAAATGGATTTTAGTATCAGGTGACATGGTCACATGTCCCTGTGAGACCTCATTCTTCAAATGCTATATAAATGCTAAGGGTAACTTCAGTAAAATGATAAATTTGGTAGTTACAAGGCCAAAGGCTATGAACATGGATTATGGAGCGAGGATAACTATGGAGACACAAGGAATACAGATCCACATAAAACTTCTAACAGGTCTGATCCCTCACATGGGGCAACCCCTCTTCATTACATGACAACACAGGAGAGTTGCAATCCAGACATGGCGGGTCAGTCTGAGCAGAGACAGGGGCTGGAGTGGGGCAAATCGAGCTCTATGAAAAAACAATAAATTGAGAGTAAGAAACCACCAGCAGCATTTTTAATCGCAGGTCTGGGTACAAGGGATCATCTCAGAGCAGCAAGTGGGCACTATTACAATATTTCCTAAAAACAAAGGTTTAACACACCTATCAAAGGGAAAACTCTGCCACAGCTTTAGCTATGCCAACGCTACTATTCCACTATCATTCAATAACTAGTAATGTTTTCTACTTAATCAGTGTATCTCAAGTATGTGCAAAGAACAGATCTCCACAGTATCTAGCTGTTAGGAGTGCTAGTGCCCATGTAGGATTCAGGCCTGTATTTTCGCCTGAGATAACATTCTGAGTTTGGCTTACCTGTTTGATTTTTTGGTACACATACATTCTTACTAATATGTGTGAACAAAGGACAAAGATAATGTGTATGTTGCTTCTGCCTAGTCAGATGGGTTTCTTGGTATAATTGGAACAGATAAGAACAGTTAAAGTGTTACTGGGCATGGTGGGAGTGTAATATATGGGCGCACTCGAAGACTGTCTCAACTCCTATCTCAAGGTAAGGTCAAGCAACCAGTTGGGAGGGGCAAGAGGGATCGGGGGAAGGCAAAACACTAAAAGGTCAGAGAAATGCCTGCCCATGACCGTATCCCTTTCCCTTCCCATGGGGTACAAAAGAGGTGGGACGAAGACCCCTGACCAACAACCCCACAAAACGGAACATGACCATAAGTTGCAAGGGGTGGGACCCAGGGTGTGCATGTCAAGTATAATGATGCCTGCTGAGGAGGGGGGTAATGGGACACTGGACACAAGGATCTGCAGCATCAGAGTTATGGGACACATGCTTGCTGGAAACTAACCCCAATAAACATCACATTGTCTGCACTTGGGATTTCTGGTCTTCTGCTTTCTGTTAGTGTGACAAGAACCAGGGGAGAGGGTGAAGGGAAAGCCCCCTAACACTCACCATGATCAAAGCCCATGTACTTTGCCGTGAGTCTGACGTGAATTCTGACACAAGGTCCGCAGGATTCTGCAGCAGCTTAATTTAAACTGGAAACCGGAAATTCTTCTGAATTAAATCAGAAAAGGAGCGGAGCACTCAGTACATGTCCCAGCTGTCCCTGAAGTTGATACCAAATGCAATTTGTTTTATGTTGTCCCTACATTTTTTATTTTCAACATGTTGCAAAATTTTGTATAGGAAACATAACTGCCTCATTGATGTGGTCATGGGAGAAGCTGTTGATTTGTGCACTTTAGCTGGATGTTTCTGTTATTTAAATAATCACTAGACAAATTAGAGGATTGGGCCAAAAGAAACCTGATGACGTTCAACAAGGACAAGTGCAGAGTTCTGCACTTAGGATGGAAGAATCCCATTCACTGTTACAGACTAGGGACCGAATGGCTAGGCAGCAGTTCTGCAGAAAAGGACCTAGGGGTTACGGTGGACGAGAAGCTGGATATGAGTCAACAGTGTGCCCTTGTTGCCAAGAAGGCTAACGGCATTTTGGGCTGTATAAGTAGGGGCATTGCCAGCAGATCGAGGGACGTGATCATTCCCCTCTATTCGACATTGGTGAGGCCTCATCTGGAGTACTGTGTCCAGTTTTGGGCCCCACGCTACAAGAAGGATGTGGAAAAATTGGAAAGAGTCCAGCAGAGGGCAACAAAAATGATTAGGGGTCTGGAGCACATGAGTTATGAGGAGAGGCTGAGGGAACTGGGATTGTTTAGTCTGCAGAAGAGAAGAATGAGGGGGAATTTGATAGCTGCTTTCAACTACCTGAAAGGGGGTTCCAAAGAGGATGGATCTAGGCTGTTCTCAGTGGTACCAGTTGACAGAACAAGGAGTAATGGTCTCAAGTTGCAGTGGGGGAGGTCTAGGTTGGATATTAGGAAACACTATTTCACTAGGAGGGTGGTGAAGCACTGGAATGGGTTCCCTAGGGAGGTGGTGGAATCACCTTCCTTGGAGGTTTTTAAGGTCAGGCTTGACAAAGCCCTGGCTGGGATGATTTAGTTGGGGATTGGTCCTGCTTTGAGCAGGGGATTGGACTAGATGACCTCCTGAGGTCCCTTCCAACCCTGATATTCTATGATTCTATGATTAGTGAAATAATCCTTAATGCAGCCATTTAAACTGTCATCCTAAGCTATTGATATGAGTGGAACAGTTCACATCTCCCACAGCTCCTGTTCCAGATGGTCTGCAGATTAACGGTGGGCATCTTTGCACCAGCTCACATTTGGAAGGATTTCTCATAGTCAGAGAGGATGGGAAGTTAAACAGACTTGATCGAAAAATGAGAGAAAGATTTTCACTGGATATTTTTCAATGAAAATTTTTGAAACAAAACCAAATATTTTCCTTCATTATGTTTCAAATCAAAGTTTCAGTTTTTTGGTTTTCAAAAGCAAAGGAAATCAGTTTTAAATTTTTAGTTTTCCAGTTTTCCCCTCCCTTTTCTCCAACCCTTCCCAACTTAAGTAGGGAAGGAACATAAAAAAAAGAGAGAAAATGGAGTGAGGGAGCAGAATGTTGTGGAAAACTGAAAGTAAAGGTAAAATTCAATTTGAAACAAAATGAAAATATTAATGTCATTTCAAAGTTTTTTGTTGAAAACTTGAAAAAAAAATTCACATAAAAAGAAAAAAAAATTAGTTTCATCTCTAACAATTTTTTGACAGGAAAGAAATACTGCCAGCTCTAAAGTTAATGTTGTTTAAAAGGAAGCTCAGATTTTGAGGCCCAGTCTGCAAACAGGGTTGTAATCTCTGGCATAATCCCTGGTTATCCTATCCTGGGGATCTGGGTACATGATCTATCAAAATCAGGAAAGACAATGCAACCACTTGTGTGGGCTGTGAAAGAGTTTGAGATAGTTCTGCTCTGATCTCTAGATGCACCTGGATCCTTTCCATCTCTACCCTGGTTACGGTGATTTGATCGTCTCTTCGCTGTTCTCTGGCCTAGTACATTTCTATCTCCTTTATAGCCTTTAGCAGAACTCTTTGAGCATCTTCCGCCACTTCATTCAAAAAGCTGTTCAGCATGTAGTACGTGATCCTGTAAGAGCTCCTTCTGGCTACAAAGGAGCCAATCACTGGTATGAAGCTCACTAAATACTCCACACGCATCAGGGCACCACCTACAGCATTGGTCAGCAGTTTGTATACCAAAGCAGCTGAGATTTCCTTGGCCAGTGGGGACTTTATAACAGCCTTCAGCTCCTCCACGGGTTTGTCAAACTTCTGGGCAAGGTTGGTGAGGGATTCGTCATCGAGTCCGAAGCTCTTGCAATAATCTCGCAAGGCCTTCATCAAAATTGTCACATCACAGGCCACAGAGAGGCCTGGGACAGCACCACCGCTAGCTGACAGAGCAGCTAGTTTCCATATCTCCCCTTGGAAGGCGGCTTTCTTCTTCAGCAGGATATTTAGAGAAATGTTCGGCATGGCCAGGAGCACAGTTCGATTCTTGTGACTGGGGAGCTCATGTTCCAGGGTTTCTTGCAGCTGCTGAAAGTCATACTTGTCCAGGTCAAAGTTACACAGGAGGAAAATCTGGGGGAAGCTGATGCCCTCTGCCTGCAGGCACCTCACACAGTCCTCTCTGATCTCCCGCAGGATGCGCTGCTCATCGTAAGCTTTGAGCCGGCGCTTCTTGGAAGCCTCCAGATCCGTGTCCACTTTGGAGCGTGCAAAATAAAACTTCTTGCCCCTTTCCTGGATGGCGCGGGCCAGCTGGGCATGGACATCTCGGAAGCGCCCGCAGCCAAGGATTATGAAGAATTCATAGTGGCTGAATTTAACATCCTCGAGGTAATTCTCTGGTTTAAAATTGGGTGTCCCAATCCCAGGCAGGTCCCAGAAGGTTACATTGGGATAATTTGGGTGTGGATAAGGCTGCGGCTCAAAGGTTGTCTCTACCACTCCAGTTATAGCAGCACCAATATCTTCATCTCTCAGATTCCTGATGACATTGACAAAGGTCGATTTCCCAGAGCCCGACTCTCCTGTGATGGCGATGTTGAGCTTGATGTTGTCTAGGGCATTAAAATTTTCTTTGATCTTGGATACTGCGTCTGCCATTCTGCCTCCCTCTAATGCATTCTTGATCTCCGTTAACTCCTCTGGAGTTATGCAGGTGAATTCTTCCATGGAGTTATCTCCACTCATTGTAGCTCTCAGACCTTCATGTTGCTCAGCAAACTCTCTGGGTATTTTCTCAGCCATGACAGTGAGGTGTGTTCTGAAGGAACCAAGGAGAGACCAAGGTTACAAGAAAAGTGATGTGACATAATAAAAAGATGAAGTACTGCTCTGCCTGTAGGTCAGAGGGAATGGCTGGCTCAGGAGAACCAAGCAATGGCATGAGATTAAATGTGGCCCCAGGTCAAGGGCTAGTAGGAACCGGCCAAATCAGGCATCAGGAGGAATGGGATATGGAGAGTTTCAGATCTAGGGTTCGGGCTTGGTTTTGACTACAGATTCAGGGGGTGGGGAAAGGGGCATGGGGCCTTTCCCTCCTAGGGAGTGACAGCTCCCACCTGGCCCCAGAGTTGGGGGACTGGTTGGCTCAGGTGGTCGGGAGTGGGATATGGGACTGTTCTCCTCTTGGGGGTGGTGGCTCGGATCCATCCCTAGGTGGGGGCTGGCTACCTGTGGTGTGATGCTTCCCAGTGGTACCCAGGGTTGTGTGGCACCTCACTATAACCTGCCTTTCGCATGAGGAGATTTGTCTGTGCCTTCCAGGGGTCAGCTACTCACCTCCTCTGGGCATGGGACACACAATCACTCCCCTCTAGACCTTGCCAGCCCCACTTTCTCTCTATTGGTTAGCGATAGGCACACTCTGTCCCCCGAGTCTGCTGAGTGTCTCCCTGGAGTGCCTAGCCCCTGTCCCCCACACACTTACAGCACTCACAGATCTGCTATTCCCAATGGAAGAGGACATCCCTCAGTACCAGTTACAACTCACCGCTCTGCTTAGCACCAGCACTCAGATATGTTTGTAGTGAAAGCAAGGATAAGTTTAATTAACAAAGAAAAGAGATTCAAGTGATAGCAAACAGAAGTATTGGAAACAGATTGTTACATATACAATAAAATAATAACTTGCATTCAAGACACTAGACTTATTTAAACAGGACCTTTCAAGTCTCATAGAGCAAGGCTCATCCCAAAGTCTTTCTAGTGTTTATTAGCTAGGCCTGATGTGTTTGGTTTCTTTGATTGTTTGCTTTGTTTTGTGTTTTGTTTTTTAAACAAGGCCTATTTTCCATAAAGCCATGTAGACTGGCATTTGTTATATTTGTATCCTTTAATTCTTTATCGGTTCAATCACATTGCAGCTTTTCCATTATTTCCCCTGGAATGGAAGTCATGCTAACTGGCCTTTAGTTACCTGGGTCATCCTGTTTGCCTTTTTTGAATATTGCCACAACATTAGCACTCTTCTGCTCTTCTGGAATTTCCCTGGTATTCCAAGTTATATTAAAATTTAACATCAGTAGCTCTAGAGAGATACTCAGCCAACTCTTTTCAGACTCTTGGCTGCAAGTTATCCAGCTCTGATAATTTTATAATATTTATCCCTAGTACGTGTTGATCAACATCCTCTTTAGTTACTAATGGACTGGAATGTAGGTCTTCTTACTCATGTGAAAGGAGTACCTCCTTCTACTTCTTTCCAAATAGAGAACAGTAATGTTTGATGAACACTTCTGTCTTTTCTGCATCATCATTAACAATTTTACTATCTCTAGCTAATAATGGGCCAGCACCATTGTTAGGATTTCTTTTGCTCCTGATATACTTGGAAGAAAACAACTCTCATTTTATTTGTCCTTCATCCTGCCAGCCATGGATTTTCCCCTGATGCCTTTAGTTTCCATGGTCAATTTGCTACACTGATTCCTCTAGCAAAAGTCTCCCCTATGCTCAGCTGGCAGGGTGAGCTCTGGCTATTTGCTGTAACTAACAGCTGGATCAGTACAGCTACATGTAGCACAGTGAAGGCGAGAGTGTAAAAGAAGGAAAGATGGTATAGAATTGTGTTGGACACACACACACACACACACACACAAAGGAAGATTTTGTGATGGACAGGCCAGGGTTGGTTTGATCCCTGTGCCTGTTGCCAACTTTAGAGGACAGTGTTAAGTCATTGCAAATCTCAATTCCTTATTTTTCAGAAATCAATATGTGTTATGGGAAATACACTCTGAAACTGTAGCTCCCATAAAACATATTTTTGTTGTACCTAATTTTGTCTTGGCTCCACCTAGGTTTCCATTAAGGTTCGGTTTCATGAAGTGCATTATTGGCAGAACTGAGGAGGAAGACAGAAAGGAATTCACAAGTCTTTCCCGTTGACGTCTTATTTCTCTGCTTTTAAGGTTTCAGGGGATGGGGTGGGTCTTGCCACAATCTTGGTGTGATGGGGCTTAACCCCCATCACCTGTAAAGCAAGGGAAAGGACCCAATAGGTCATTCTCTGCATCTGGGGGTGAGGAATAGAGGAGGCTGAGTTAAGTCACTGAAGTAGACTGAGGGAGCTCCGTTGAGGTGATACTTCAGAGGAGATCCATATCTCTAATGGACAGAAACTCTGGACTAGGGGTTAACAGGCAGGATACCCTGGGTAACTATAGTGAAGCCTGAGGGGGCAGAAGGGCTGATAATTTCAAGATCTGTTTGAATCTTTATTTTTGGACTTCTTCAGGCTACCCCAGGAGGCGTTTAGACTTTCACAGACTCCGACTGAGACAGGCTGATGCTGATGCAGGTCAAGTATGCTGCATCCAGGCTCAAGAGGGTGCCCTATAGGTGAGGCCACACACTTACACTTGACTGTCATTAAACTGAGTTTTTATTTGCAAATGTCCGAGTTTTTTAATCCAGATTTGGTGTCCTTCAGTGCGTGGCTCCCCAGAGTCAGGGATTCGACATCTGCCTGGGAATCCCACGCAGGAAGTGCACTGCTTCAGGGGTAGGAACCACCATGTTGCATGACTGAAATGTGACAAAATTACTGGACTTAGCCCTGGTCTACACTATGAGTTTAGGTCGAATTTCGTAGTGTTAGATCGATTTAACCCTGCACCCATCCACACAACGAAGCCATTTTTGTCGATTTAAAGTGCTCCTAAAATCGATTTCTGTACTCCTCCCTGATGAGGGGATTAGCGCTGAAATCGACATCACCGGGTCAAATTTGGGGTTGTGTGGATGCAATTCGACGGTATTGGCCTCCGGGAGCTATCCCAGAATGCTCCATTGTGTCCACTCTGGACAGCACTTTCAACTCAGATGCACTGGCCAGGTACACAGGAAAAGCCCCGCGAACTTTTGAATTTCATTTCCTGTTTCCCCAGCATGGAGAGCTGATCAGCACAGGTAACAATGCAGAGCTCATCAGCACAGGTGACCATGCAGTCTCAGAATTGAAAAAGAGCTCCAACATCGATCGTACGGGAGGTACTGGATCTGATCGCTGTATGGGGAGATGAATCCGTGCTATCAGAACTCCGTTCCAAAAGACGAAATGCCAAAATATTTAAAAAAATCTCCAAGGCCATGATGGGCAGGCTATAGGCTGAGCAAGTGCAGAATGGTGGTTCACTCTACTTCCCTGTAAGCCAGCCGCCCTCCCCTCCCCCCTTTGATCTCTGCTTGCGGAGGCAATAAAGTCAGTGTTGTTTCAAATTCATGCATTCTTTATTACTTCATCACACAAAAGGGGGGATAATTGCCAAGGTAGCCCAGGAGGGGTGGGGGAGGAGGGAAGCAACGGGTGGGGTTGTTGTACGGGCACCCCCTAGAATGGCATGCAGCTCATCATTTCTGCAGGATGTCTGGGGCTCTGACCCAGAGCGGCCACTTGCATCTGTGGTTCTTTAGTAGGCTTGCCTGATATTCTAGGCAGCACTGAATCTCTATGTAGACGTTCCGGGGTGGGGCTCGTCCCTCACAGGGGCACCTGGGAGCCAGGCCGCCCCGCTACAAAGCCAATAACAGTTTAAGGCTCCGGCCCTTATGCAGGGAGTGAGCACACAAGTAACAGTTCAGAGCTCAGGCCCTTATGCAGGGAGTGAGCTAAAGTCTATAGCAGCTCAGGCCCTAGAGCAGGGCAGGGCAGCAAACAAATAGTCAATCCGTGGCCCAGGCCTTGTAGCAGGGGCTGGGTCAGTTTGAGATAGCCCAGGCCCTAGATCAGGGCGGGGCAGCAAACAAATAGTCTGTCAGAGGCCCAGGCCCTTAGGCAAGGAGGAGGAGAGACTGCCACCCCGCGTGGGGGTGGCAGGGGGGAACACAGGCCCACGCACTCCACTGTGTTCCAGCCCGGGGCCCTATCCGCAGCAGTCGGTCTGCCACGGGGTCAGTGGGGATCCTGCCCGCAACACACTGACATGGGTTCGGGGTCTGTTATCCCCGGGCCACTTCCCATCTCCTCCTCCATGGGTACCTGCACGTCCTGAGCCTCGTCTGCCGTGTCCCAGACCATGGGCTCCTCCGGGCCCCGAGCGCCGGGTGGGTTTGTCGCTTCCTCCGGACCCTCGGCGGGGGGAAGCTCAGGCCACTCCTCCGGATACCGGGCTCGGGGTCGGCTCGGCCAGTCCTCCTCAGGATACCGGCCTCTCGGCAGGCACGGCCAGTCCTCCTCAGGATACCGGGCTCTCAGCAGGCTCAGGCCCGTGGGAGCTCGGGCACCAGCGTCTGTCCTCTCCCGCTGCCGGCCAGCTACTGAGCGTTGTGGCTTGGCCTTTATACTTCCTGTCCCGCCCCTTGACTTCCGGGGGGCGGGGACAGGCGGCGGTGGCTCTGCCCACTCTGGCGGCTGTTCTGGCTCGTCCCTCACAGGGGCGCCTGGGAGCCAGGCCGCCCCGCTACACTCTATTGGACAAAACTTAAAGAAGAGAATGACCTTGGGAGACATTCTCATTTTTGTCTAGGCGTGTCCGACCGACCTCACGGAGGCCGGCCAGGAGCACCCATGACAACAGCAGATGGTACAGTATGACTAGTAACCATCTTTGCCAACTTGCAAAGCAGCAGAGAGTACAGAATGACTGGTAACCGTCTTTGCTAACTTGCAAAGGCAAGGAGCTGCAGCCAGGGGCGGCTCTGGCTTTTTTGCTGCCCCAGGCAAAAAAGCCTCCCGCCGCGCACCCCCCCGGAGTGCGGCAGGGGAGGGCGGCGAGCCCGACCGCGGCCCCGCTCTCCCCAACCGGCTGGAGTTCCGGGGGAGGGCGGCGAGCCCCGCCTGGGCCCCGCTCTCCCCGGCGGCCGGAACGCTGGGGGGAGGGTGGTGAGCCCTCCGCGGCTCCTCTCTCCCCAGCCGGCCGGAGCGCCAGGGGAGGGTGGCGAGCCCAGCCACGGTCCCTCTTTCCCCGGCAGGCCGGAGCGCCGCCCCCCTCCAGGTGCCGCCCCAAGCACATGCTTGGTAGGCTGGTGTCTGGAGCTGGCCCTGGCTGCAGCTGCTGCTGTGTAGTACCACGTCTGTCAGCAGCATCCAGTAGACATACGGTGACAGTGAAAAAAGGCTGAATGGGCTCCATGATTGCCGTGCTATGGTGTCTTCTTGGGCAATCCAGGGAAAAGGGTGCAAAATGATTGTCTGTCGTTGCTTTCATGGAGGCAGGGTTGACTGACGACATTTACCCATAACCACCCATGACAAATTTTTGGCCCCATCAGGCATTGGGAGCTCAACCCAGAATTCCAATGGGCAGCAGGGACTGCGGGAACTGTGGGATAGTTACCACAGTGCACCATTCTGAAAGTCGACGCTTGCCACGGTTCTGTGGACTCACACCGCCGAATTAATGTGCTTAGTGTGGACGTGTGCACTCAACTTTATACAATCTATTCCCAAAAATTGACTTCTGTAAAATCGGAGTAATTTCATAGTGTAGACATACCCCTAGAAGTGTATGGAGGGAGTTCTTTGAGAGAAAACAGGAGCCTGGTGAAACTGTCCGGGCATACGCATATGACCTCCAGGAGAGAATGAGCAAAGTGGAGCGGCGAGACCCTCGACGAGTTCCAGACCCAGATACAGTTCTGAAGGAGCAGGTGGTGCTGGGGCTCCAGGATGATTCCCTCCGCCGTGAAATGAAAAGGATTTTGAAGGAAGAGCCTGGTAAGAAGTTCCATGAACTCATGCAGGCTGTCATTATGTGGTCAGAAGAAGAGGAAGTCCCTGTGGCAGAGATAGCCAAGCCTAACCCCTGTACATGAAGTGGAGGCCTAGTGAATGCAACTGCTGGGGAAAAGACCCTGCCCCAAACACAGTTAATACTGGAAAGTTTAAGTGAGGCTGTCCAAAAACTGGTGGTCCAACAGGAGGAGATGCTGAAAGTGATGACTGAGTTGAAAGGAAAAAAATTCCCATTAGTATGTCAAAGTATCCAGGGACACTGGGATCCCGAAGAGCCCCACTGAAAGATTTGCTGGGAAGCTACATCTGTTACACGCCAGGTCCACTGAGACCACTGAGCCAAGAATGTCCACTGAGAAGGAGAACAGAGTCCCAGGGACTGGAAACCAATGGGGCACCAGGAGTGAGTGGTCCATCTACAGTAGAAGGCCAAGCAGTGGCAAAAGGATTTCTAGGCCGGTCCTTGGTGGAAAATCACTCTGCATACAGTGTTGAGAGGAGCGTGGGCAGTGCCAGCATATCTAGCGACTTCTGTAAGTGAGCATTTGGAGACTGTCTAACTGCTGAAGCATGTATAGCAGGGGTGAAGACCAGATGTTTGTTAGATACTGACTAAGGAGTCACCACCATTACTGAGTCGCATTTTCAAAAATATTTGAAAGACAAGGAGCTGACCATGCACAGCACACGCTTTGTACGTCTAACAGCAGTTAATGGACTGGCAATCCCAATAGTGGGATGCCTCAAAGCAGACATAGACTACATGGGCCAGTCACTGCCAGGGAAATGCATCTTCATCCTGAAAGACAAAGCCTCTGAAGGGAGCCATATGGGAGAAGGAGTCCCAGGGATTCTAGGGATGAACATCATAAGTGAGCTGAAGGAGATACTGATGCCAGTAGAAGGAACCAGGAGGACGAACTGTCATGGGCACTCTAAGAAGAATTCTGTGCTGAGTAGAGTACTGGCTCGAGTGGAGGGACAAAACCATTCACTGGGCCCTGCAGGGCAGATTGGAAATGTTAAAGTAGGCAGAAAACAGAAGACTGTTATTCCTCCTCAGAGAGGGAAGATCCTTGATGAACACTGCTGGGTACCAGGAAATACCAATGGATATTGAGCTCTTGTAGAGCCTACATCTGGGGTAAACCTACCTAATGGGCTCCAGCCAGGCAATGTACCAACTAATGCCATCAAAGGAAGAGTACCAGTGAGTCTTCTAAACTCAAGTTTGAAGGCTGTGGAGTTGCATCATCAAAACAGAACTACAGAGATGCACCAGCTTGAGGGAGTGGTTTCTCAGGTGAAGGTAACATTTGAGGAGAATGGAAAAGAGCTGTGGGTGACAAGGAGGGAGAAGGGAGGACGAGTTACCTTTCCTCGGGAAAGATGTGGTGGGAGACTGCCAGTTCCAGTTCAAGCGGCATGCCAGGGGCTGATTCCTGCACAGGTGGCTAACTTAAGGGCGTTGCCAGAGAAGCATCAAGAAGCCTTTTCTAAGGATGAGGTGACCAGTTTCGATAACCGGGTCAAAAGTATCCATGACAGGCCAAAGACAGCCAGTCAAGGTGCTCTCGGTACAACTAAAGACACAGCCCAAAGTAGGAAAAGGACTTATGATCGCAAGTCCAGTGGGGCTCTCATCAGATCTGGTGACTCTGTACCAGTTTGTAGGCATAGATGCCAGAGACGTAATAAAATACAGGACAAATGGGAGCCAAATCCCCACACTGGATGGAATTCAGCTGTTTTTGTTAAACCCAGGGGAGGTTTTAAGGACATACACGCTTAGGAATAAATTCTAGCTGGCTGCCCTCTGGGCCACAAAACCCTCCGCCATACCAAAGGGTGGGCAGGGGAGAAAATTATAATAGCCGTCAATATACACAGCATGCATCCCCCGCGCTGCATCAGGAGGGTCAGGAGAGCTACCCTCCATATCCTTACCAGCACCTTAGAAAACAAGTAAATAGGCTGCCTGATCAAACTGATGGAGTAACTACAGTTCACAGCCGAACACATCTGCCCCGGGAGTAGCACAGACCACACTCACTGCCTCACCGGACCCGTCTCCTTCACAATGAGGGTGTCAGGCCTCATGTAAAGTTTTTTGTCCTTTGCAATTCGATAGCTGTGGTCGCCCTTGGGGGTTCACTTTGGTTAGAGGCCACCAATCTGCTAAATGACACGGGAACATCCATTTCTCTTATGCATGAAGTTAACCCTTCTGTTTCTTCCTTTTCTGCTGGAAGCTTTTGGCTTTGGAAACCTTTGCTATGCCTCTGCCTAGGAGCAGCAGGGACATTTCGGAGCGGCAGGGAGCTGCCTGCGGTGAGTGCTGCATGGATCTGGCACCCTGAAAACCTTCCCTTGTCCCAACCCCCTGCCTTGAGCCCCCTGCCACACCCAAACTCCCTCCCAGAGCCCACACCCCCTCCTGTGCCCCAACCCCCAGTCCTGAACCCCCTCACACACCCAAACTCCCTCCCTCCACTGGTAAGTATAATTCTTAATTAACCAGAATTGTTGACTAACCGGCACCCCTCATTCCCCCAACGTGCCAGATGATAAAGCTTTTACTGTAGTGCAGAAACTACCCCCTGAGCTCTGTACCACATTTGGGTGAAGTTTACAGCGGGAGGGAAGATACTGCTCCTCCTCTTCCCACTGCCTTGCTCCTCTGCTGTGCGAAGCCGCAGCACTATCCCTGCCGCCCCCAGCTTCTGCTGGCCAAGCTGCTTGGGAGCAGGCGCCTGTATCCTGATCTGCTGCGCAAAGCTGGGCAGGGGCTGATGTTGGGGTGCCCCCCTCCCCCAGCTCATGTATCTGGTCTCTGCTGAGCTGGGCTGGGGAGACCGTCTGTCTGTGCCGGTGCCTCTGGCTCAGGAGTGGGGGCTGCAGCTGCTGCTGAACTGAATAAGTGTTCAGGCTCCTGAGTGCTCGGGTTAAAGCAATGCATCCCAAACTTTTGAGGGTCGCATCCCCCTTATCCCTGTCCATGCCCCCGTGCCCTGCCAGCTGGGAGTGGGGCCAAGGCTTGGGGTGGATGCAGACAGGGGTAAGGAGGCCAGGGCTGGGGACACTCCCTCCCCATTCCCCATGGGAGCTGGCCTGGGCTGTGCCCCCTGAAGGTTCCTCTGTGCCCCCCAGTGCAGTGCACTCCACAGTTTGGGGACCTCTGGCTTAAAAAGATAGCGCACTGACACACTCACTCAGGCACACACACACACACATTCTCTCATACACACAGTCACCCTCTCCCACGCCCCCAACACGCTCTCACACACAGTCTCCCAGAAACACTCCACCAACCGGGAGAAACCTCTTTACCGTCAGCTCCTATGTGCACTGGTTCTTCTGAGCTTCTGTGAAGTCACAGAGGCAAATCTCCAGCTGTATGATGTTGAGCCTCCCCTTCTCTCCTCTATATATGGGAGCAGAATATGGAAAGTGAAAGTGCAAGGTGAGGGAGTTGCGTGCATGACCTCCAAAGCATGCTGCAGGAACCCGAGTCAATAAGAT
This sequence comes from Terrapene triunguis, assembly GCF_002925995.2. Classification (NCBI taxonomy): domain Eukaryota; kingdom Metazoa; phylum Chordata; order Testudines; family Emydidae; genus Terrapene; species Terrapene triunguis. The sequence continues at coordinate 24,991 of NW_020694905.1, forward strand.
GAGCCCTTAGCTAACAGACCATCCCAGCATGACTCTTTTGCTGCCCTTGGTTTATCTTTGCGGACTCCCATCTAAGTTGTGACTCAGACCTGACCCTATTTAGCTGGTGAGAGCTAACAAGTGCACAGCCCCAGGAGATCCTGGAGCATGAGCTAGAAATGTTTGTTCTTAGCCACTTATTGAGGGGGAAAAAAGGGTCCGGACGAGTTTGAACTTTTAAACACTGTTAAGTGTTCAGGGAATGTAACAGTCATGATGAGAATATAGGAAAAGTGTGTGGATTGTAATTGCTGTAGGTCCTCCTCGCTTCCCCCCAGCACCCTGCAAGATGCAGTGCCCCCCTGTGTGTGACAGTTTCAAATACGTATATCCCCCTCCCCAGCAAAAAAGGCAATAAATATTCTTACCAAATCACAAAGCCAAAAAGAGGGGTGAAATGACTCTTTATGTTTGTAACAATTTATCCTTGTTTAAAATGTACTGACTGACACAAACCAGAAGAAACCTGCGATATTTAGTAGCAACAACATAACCTGTTGGTCGATGAGAACGTCTGTGAAGCTGAAGGAATCTAGGTTGTCACTTCTTGAAAGATGCCCCAGCCTCTTGTGGACGTCTGGGAAATGGATACAACCAGCAGTAGCTGCAGCCGCCTGGAGCGGCCTCCTTGTGTTCCTAGTCTGCCAGCTAGAGGGCTCCCCTTTCGTCTGGGGCTGCCCTCACTGCCCCTATGAAACGTAGCTCTCAAACTTCAAACCTGCCAGGGTGTCACACCAGCCAGCAAAATGTTGGACAAGTGACTGAATTGCAAAATGCCTCTGTTTTGGTGACTCACAGTTTTCTATTTCTAAACGATTCTGCATTATCTTGGATTATCAGGTGAGAAACAGAAAAGATACTGGAGTAGGACAACCTCAGCTTTGATGCTGTCTGGCAATCCCTATGTTGCTGTGATGATTATTTCATTGTTACACCTTCAGGGGCACGGCTTGGGATCTAACCTTGGCGCAGACATTCAGTCTTGCCGAGTGCCCAGCTGACAAATCAGCACAGGATGTGCTGGGAATGGGTCTGTATTACTGGAAGGTGTTAATGACTCCCCTCCCTGCCCCCTTTCCACCCATTGCAGAAAATAGACCACCACAAACCCAAACAACAACTCCAGATAATACAAACGAGATCAAAGATTCAAGCAAAATTACCCAATATAAACACAGTCTGATTTTATGGGTAGGCTTTTGTGGAACCCCTTTAGTGGAATTGTCTGAGCAATCCAACACACGGGCGTGGCAGGCAGAGGTAGAACACACAGGGAAAGGGAGGTTTCACCTACTTTTGCTGACAGTTTTTCACCTGGGGAAATTTGACAAAAGTGAGACGATGCTAGAGTTTATGAGCGAGACAAGGTGGATGAGGTGATATTTTCTATTGAAGCAACTTCTGTTGGGGAGACAAAGGAGCTTTTGAGCTGCTGTTGGATGGATCCCAGGCTAAACAGCTTCACAGGCCGTTCCCTTCCCTGTACAAGAATTAAGAGCTGTCAGAGTTGTGTTCTCTGACTGAGAGCCCGCCCCGAATCCTGATTTCCTCCCATTTCTGGGAAAGGGGCAGCTCAGACTTTTGCTTCCAGTTTCCATTGGAGTCTGATGCAAATGCACGGTCCAAACTGGCTCCTGAGACTGTCTCAAACCTCTCTGTAAATCACACAGGGCAGTTTGAGCAATGACAAATTCTCCACAGTGCTGTTAGAATGATGAAAGATTCTCCATTGCCTGCACCTTGAAACTCATTCACACCAGTGCAAAATGGGTGTCCAACTGTACCAAGCCAGAATAGCAGCATTCTAAACCCATTTTGCACTGGTGTAAATGACGACACAACATGGTGGAGAATCAGCCCAATGCCTGGTCTCCTCAGGTCTCTCAAAGGGCAAGACAGCTTGGAAGGGGAACAATTTCCCATGTTTCTCTTTGTGCACCAGGCTCAGTTTGGGGGCAGAGAATTCAGGGCTTCAGATATATGCTGTACCTTGCAGAGGGCCGAAGAAGGGGTTACCAGGCTGCCCTCTGGGGAGAAGAGAAGAGAAGAGGACCAGCAATTGCTCAGGATGGAACAAGTCATGCTGCATCTGTGGATAAAGAAGAGGGGAAAATACCAGAAAAACGGAACAGGGTTAATCTAGGATCTGTTCCCAGAAGGGGAGGGACCAAATCCTGTTCCATCACAGGCTACAAGAGCGGTTTCTGCTTAGCCCTTACCTGTGCCTCACTAAAACAGGAAACTCTTTAATCATTAGAGAAAAGTCAGTCCCTTCTCTTTGTTTCACTCCCTGAAGCAAAGTCCAGAGGAGTTTTCTCCTAACATCTGTGTGACGTTATTGACATGAACTGTGACCGTGCAGATCATTGTTGCAACCAAGGTCCTATGGTTGCACCAAATCTTGTACAAAGGAGGTCAAGTAAGGTGTCAATGGAAAGGCTGTAATTTGCTGGTTATGATTATGCTGTCTGTATGTGTGTATCATTTTTGTATTTGTAGTTAGGAATATTGGCTATGTACTTGTATCTCAATGTGTTTGATTCTAAGTAGCATCAGTGAAGCATTTGGTCAGCTTCTTGAGAAAGGACTATTCTGAATAAGTGCCCAGTCAAAAGACACTTAACTGACAATGGACTTTGGGAGACGCCAATCCACATCTGAGCTTTCCTGGGAACATTCAAACATGGTGTCGGCCTGCAAAAAGCTGAATCATTCATGGACATATGACTTGCCCAGGTGGCTACAAACTCCATCTTGTTGCTGTGATTTTGCACAGGAGAACAAAAGGGTTTCCGCCCACAAGAAAGAGAATGTAAAAGGCCCTGGAAGCCTCTCCATTTTGTCTTCAGCTGGCTCAAGAGATGGTCTCTCTACCCCAAAGAGATGCCTGAAAGAAACTGGGACAAAGGACAGTAACTATGGTGGTGTGAGTGATTGCTGGACCCAGGCCATAAACTACAACTTTGGTCTGAAAAGGACTGGCCTCAGACAAGGAAGGAGTCCAGTCTGTGAAAGAAGCTGATTGGAACATCTCTGAGGGTGTGATTTACTTGTATTCAGTTTCCTACTGTATTAGGCTTAGACTTGCGTGTTTTGTTTTATTTTGCTTGGTAATTTACTTTGTTCTGTCTGTTATTATGTGGAACCACTTAAATCCTACTTTTTATACTTAATACACCTCTACTCTGATATAACGCTGTCCTTGGGAGCCAAAAAATCTTACCGCGTTATATCGAACTTGCTTTGATCTGCCGAAGTGCGCAGCCCCATCCCCTGGAGCACTGCTTTACCACGTTATATCCAAATTTGTGTTATATCGGGTCCCGTTATATTGGGGTAGATGTGTAAAATCACTTTTGCTTATTAATTAATTCAGAGTAAGCAATTAATACCGGGGGGAGCAAAGAGCTGTGCATATCTCTCTATCAGTGAGAAGGCAGACAATTTATAAAGCTTATGCAGGGTAAACTCATACACAGTAAAATAGATTTATTTGGGTTTGGATCGCATTGGGGTCTGGGTGCTGGAGACAGGAGCACTTCTTAAGCTATTTTCAGTTAAGTTTGTAGCTTTGGGGGCGTGGTTCAGACCTGGGTCTGTGTTGCAGCAGGCTTCCGTGTCTGGCTCGACCAGGCAGGTTCTGAAGGCCCAAACTAGAAGAGAAAACAGGCTCAGAGGAAGTCTCAGCACATCTCTGTGACCGAACTCATCACAATCTGATTTTGTAAAGGGTGTTTCCCCCAGCCCACCAGGGACTCCAAGACCAGGAAGGACGGTGCATTTTCATGGGCTGCATAATTAGCATCGGCTGCACAACAAAGCTGCCAGAGGGCAGCGGTTGCTTGCAGTTGGAGTTGGACACGCTTGAAACACTAATGACTTCCTTTAGCTTTAGTCATACGCAGCTTTAGGGGCCCGCTGAATTCCCTTGGAGACCACACAAGGGTGTTTGTGATTCCCCTGCCTGGGGGAGCAAAGGGGAGGTGAGAGAGAGGAACTGGCCCATTGTCTGATTTTATAGATAGGCTTTTCTAGTGAACCCATTTGTTGAATTGTCTGAGCGATCCAACACATGGGCGTGGCCAGGCAGAAGGATAAAATTGTCAGAAAGGGGAGATTTCCCTACTGTCTCTGACTTTTTTATTTGTTTCCTTTTTTCGCCTGGGAAAATGTGACAAAAGTAAGAAAACAATGCTAAGATTTATGAGAGAGAGAAGGTGGGTGAGGTGAGATCTTTCACTGGACCAACTTCTGCTGGTGAAAGGGACAAACTTTCAAGCTCCACAGGGCTCTTTCTTCAGGTCTGGGAAAGATGCTCCGTGCCACAGCTAAATACAAGATGGGACAGATTGTTTAGCATAAGTAGTAACACATGTTGTAAGAGACCATTCAAGGTGAAAGTGGTGGTTTAAGACGTCTTCAGGCATAGGACAAAAAAGGAGAGTCCCAGTATCCTGTCTTCTGATCATGATTGGTGCCAGATGTTTCAGGGGGCATGAACAGAACAGGGCAATTATCAAGTGACCCATCCCCTGTCATCCAGCCCAGCTTCTGGCAGTAAGAGCTCCTACACTATCTATTATTGCTCCAAGCCATCCCTTGTCTCCCATTCTTTTGTCCCCGACCTCCCAAGCCCACTAAAGGGAGTCCCCACCCCATCCTCTGATTGCATCTGTGTGGTACGTGACCCCTGAATGTCACCTGTGGAGCATCAAAATATGTCGCACATCTTAGCGGTGAAGAGATCAGAGATGCACTTTGCAAACTCTAAAAATCTCTAAAAAGCAAATGCTCGAGCTATTGGAAATTTTTCCAGTGGAACAGTTTTCCATTGGATAATGTCGATTGGACAAAATCAAAACTTTTTGTGGAGATATATCAACTGAGTTGAAATTTCCGACAAAAGAGGTCAAAGCACTTCGCTTCAACGTTATTTTAATTCATATATGTTATATTATATTAAGCAATATAACATTATGAGTTTAACCACTGTCCTTCAAAGGTAATGGTAAGAGATTATTAAGCACATGTTGCCACCCAAAACAAAGGGCTGAATCAACTTAGGAATTTATGAACTGGGTGGAGGGTCTTCGCTCAGTATTGTTTTAGCTAATTCCTGTTCTATACTACATAGTTAAGTTGACCTGGCTATGACGCTCAGGGGTGTTAAAAATTTGCTGCCCTAAGAAACATAATTAACCAAATCTAAGACTCTGCTGCATCAACGGAAGAATTCTTCCATCAATCTAGCTACCGCCTTTATGAAAGGTGGATTTACTACAGTGATTGAATGACCCATTCTGTAGCTGCAGCTGTGCCCTGTGGCATTTTTATGGTGAGCATACTCTAAGGCATAGGTGCCGATTCTGTGGGTGCTCTAGGGCTGAAGCACCCACGGGGAAAAATTAGTGAGTGCTGTGCATCCACCGGCATCCAAGTTCAAGGCCGTTATCCTATTGCCACAAGCACCAAGGATGTCTTAATGAAGAAATGTGTCAGTGTTAGGTGCGGCATCGCCAGATCAGTTAAATGTCACTTTAACCTGGTACCAGTGATTAGCACCATAGCTGCAGTAGGGTTGTCTTTCATTACCACCTATTCTGTACTGTCAAGCTTTCTGGATAAAGTTGCTGAAGATGCAAAGAAGATTCGCAAGAAAGCTCTGGAATAAGAAGGGGCAATGTCAAGATAACCTCAGTGACAGGTCT
>NW_020694905.1:30747-33494 GCF_002925995.2 Terrapene triunguis
TACCAGCAGTCCTGCCCACAGGGGTATTACTTCCGGGTTCAAGACGGGCACATGATTGAAAGCAAAGGGTGTCACGTGACCCTCTAAGAACTCATGCCACCGCCCTGTACCAATCAGGATGGGTTTCGCCCCCGTAGGACCATCCCAAGAGGAGATTTGACCAATCAGGGGGTGTTCTGGGGTGGGGTGACCCATCCAGAAGTGGGTCATGTGACCCATCTAGGAATTCCTCCCACCACCCTCTACCAATCACGAGGGGTTTCAGCCACAGAGGACCACCCCAAGAACAGATTTGACCAATAGGGCAGGTTCTGGGGCAGGATGAACTGTCCAGAAGGTCATGTGACCCGTCTAAGAACTCCTCCCACCGCCCTCTGCCGATCAGAGCACAGCATCTTGTACCAAGAATGCTTTAGAAATCGTGGAAATGCTGAGAGGAAACATGGATGTCTTCACCAGCCCTGTGAGAACTTCGGACTTTTTTTTTTAGCCTCAAAGGGCCTTCAAGTGCCCACTGAGAAAGCGCTACATCAGCGACTGTTCTGTGGAGGAGGAGGAGGGAGCAGCCGAGGGGAGCCCTTTGGCCCAGCCGATGACGGATACAGTGGAACCTGACCCCGAAACCCAACTTTTCATGGGGAAGACCGATGAACGTGGCAGCCTCTCATCGTCCATCCCCCTGGAAGAAGGCGACCGCAGCTCGTTGGAGTCACTGGCGGACAAGGTGAACGGAAAATATGTCACTGAGGTAAATGAACGATTAAGAAGTGACAGTTGAGGATGGGGCGTAATGGGGTTAGGAAGCGACCCGGGGTTTCATAAATCTAAAAACACGCAGTGGGGTCCTTATTGTTGTTACTTTTCTTAAAATCTCTCAATAGCTCGATGATGCCTTTCTAGAGGACCCAGAGGCCCTGGACAATATTGCATCAGACAGCGAAGACAAACCGGGCCCACCTTGTTTTTGCTCAACGCTGATACAAATTGCTGAAGAGGACTCCGAGGATGACGGCTATGAGGAGTTTAGGAGGAGGCTTGGCATTGAACTAACTGAGCAAGTGCCATGTCATGAGCGTAAAAAAGTCATGCGGACTATTGTACGCGTTGCTGTTTATGCTGTCCTTAATCACCTCCTTAGGGAAAAGCTTTTCAAAGATTGTCAGGGCTGTGCCATAGACACGCCAGGCCAGCGGCACCATGACTGTGTGACTTGGGCTTCAATAGATATAAACTGCAAGCTCTGGGGCCTGTGTGCTGACCTGTGTTTGGAAAGATTATTAAACACTGTTATTGCCATAGGTTATGCTATGCAATGTCTGTAAAAGAGACCCTTTTACAGCAAAATCCTGAAATCTATGTTGCAGAATCTTGGGTGGGGGTGACCCTAAAAATGTGTTTTAAAATAAAAGCAAAAAAAAAAGGGATGGTTCAGACATGTGTTTGAGTACAGTAGAGCTGACTGACCCTATTGAACTGAATGGTTTTAACCACACCCCACTGAATAGCAAGGCTGACTGTGACTACCCGCCCTTGTTGCCATCAGGGTTAATTGTCTGTAGATAATCCAGGCAAGAGGTTATTTAAGTGAAATCATTTGACTATGAAAAAGTTAGTCAAACTTGTTAAAGAACACTCCTGGTGTGTACAATCTTTGTTTTATAAGTTTAAAAGAAATTGGTGTTGTTTTGAGGTTATAAAACCAATAAATATTTTTGCCAAACAAAAGAAACTAGTGTTGTTTAATTTTGGTGTTTAGCATTTATTCCTTAAGGTAACTTAATGCGTTACAAGATTTAAATTGTTGTTTTTTAATAAAAAGACCAAAATTGTGGCTGCAGCAGGGCAGTCAAAGCCAGGAGAATGGAAAAAGATTTAAAATCTGTTTTGGTAACAAATAGCAGATAGAAGCTGTAGTCAGTACCCCACACTAAGCCTTAAGGTGGCTCTGTGTAATCAACGGTCACTTTGCCAAAGGGGAGCCAAAGTGGATTGTGTTTTCCCTTTCAAATCAATGTGTATTTGAAAGCAGAAGTTAAAAGATTGAAGCCATTAAAACCTGACCTGCTTATAAAACAAATACAGGAAAATATAGGGAGCAATTTGAGTAATTCCTCAGTTTTGCTTGTAATCAGCAAGGGTATTTGTAAAAAAAAGGAATATTTTAAGCAATAATCTGCCAACCCCAAGGGGGTAGAAATATGCTCTCTTTGTCTTTCAAAGAAAAAAAAAAAGGAAAATCTGATACCAACTGAAAAGCCGCAAATTGTTCTTGAAGTGATTGCTGAGTATACCTTACACCCTGATCACCTTTGGCGCTCCCCGGACGGCCGCCTGGTTGCACCTCAGGTGCTCTGGCCCTAGTTGCTGGCGTGCATCACCGGATGGCACGCATGAGCGAAGGGGGGGGTTGATTGTTGCAGTTAAATAAGACTTTTCCTCTGTGGCTCAGCACTACTGCCAGCAATATAATGTTGGTAAAGCTGTCAAGGTTAGGCAGGCAGCACTTTCCCCTCTCGGGGGACCTTTTGTAAATATTCAGATTGATTTTATTCAAATGTTTAAATGTTGTAAGTATGTGTTAGTTTTAGTAATGTATTTCATTGTAAAAAGACAAATGCCAAAACTGTTGTAAAACTTTTGCTTAATGATTTTGTATCACAATCTGGCATATCTGGACTGATTATAAAAAAGTTATGTGCCGCTTCATAGATCCAGTATGGACAAATGCCCTTTGAAGGCCACTTCCA
>NW_020694905.1:63494-93748 GCF_002925995.2 Terrapene triunguis
TTGGACCTCTCTCTAGGTCCTCACATCCAGGCTATGTGCAAGACTTGTTGGTTCTTTCTGCAGAAAATCTCTAAGATACAGACTTTCCTGTCCATCCACATGGCTAAAACTCATCCAAATTTTCACCTCTTAGTATCTCGTTGGCTGCCATTTCCTCTTCTCTGGCCTTGCCAAATGAAAACTGGTCCCACTGGTCTCCACTTATAATACTTAGTCCTTCCATGAGTGCAGGGAACTGGACTAGATACCTCTCGAGGTCCCTTCCAGTTCTGTGATTCTATGATTCTATTTAGAACGCTGCTGCAAAGATCATTCTCCTAGACCATCGCTGCGATCATGTCAACCCTGTCTTTGAATCCCTCCACTGACTCCCCTTTCTCTATCACATGAAGACAAGCTGTTTATCTTCACTTTCAAGGCCCTTCATGGTCAATCTGCACCCTATCTATCATCTCTCATTCACTATGGAGCTGTTGATGCTCATCTCTGATCAGCTCCTTTGTGCTTTGTCCCATACTGCCCCTCATGCTTGGGAGGAGCCCCTGTAAACCTCCACAAATTTACCTTCACATCTGTCCTTTAAACTCTCCTTTGCTGTGATGCCTTCAATATGTTGGTGATGGTTACATCTGCTGGTGTGCTGAGCCCACTGTTGCTTTCTCTTCAGAGATGGTTAACAGTGTGAGTGCCCTTGGTTATAGATCCCACACAGCTCTTTTTATGCAAATCTATTTTATTTTTATTTATTTTTAACCCCCATTGGCTGGACATGGTGAACCGCGCCACGGGGAGCTGCGAACGGTGATACCTGCAGATGCTCAGGTAAACAAAGCATCCACGGCCCACCAGTGGCTTTACCTGACCAGCTGTGACCTAGACTTTGAAAACTCCTCCCTTAGGAGGTGGGCTCGGGTTCATAGATATGCAGATTGCAAAACTGCTCTGCCTAAACTCATCATCATCCATAACCTGCTGGGTGATGGCATAGTGGGATGAAAAAGAATGAACCAATGACCAAGTCGCTGCTCTACAAATATCCTGGATTGGGACTTGAGCCAGGAAGTTTGAGCTCTCGTCGAGTAGTTGGTCAAGATGGGAGGAGGTGGGGCCCCCTCCTGCTCATAGCAGATGCAAAAGCAGAAAGTGATCCAGGATGAAATTATTTGGGCCAAAATTGACAGGCCTTTCATCCTGTCTGCTATTGCCATAAAGAGCTGTGTGGAATGGTTTGGTCTTTTCAATATAGAAGGCCAGGGCCCGTCTAACGTCCAGCGTGTGGAGACGCTGCTCCTTCTTATTCTTGTGCAGTTTTGGGAAGAATACTGGCAGCCTAATTACTATGAAACCACCTTCGGGAGGAACACGGGGTGGAGGCGAAGTTGTACCTTGTCTTTAAAGAACACCATATATGGGGGGTCTGACACAAGGGCCCTGATCTATGAGACCCTCCTGGCTGAGGTAATTGCTACCAGGAAAGCAACCTTTCAGGACAGGTACAATAAGGAGCATGATGCTAGTGGCTCAAAGGGAGGGCCTGTGAGTCTTGACAGGACCAGGTTTAGGTCCCATGATGAAATGGGTTGATGAATGTGCAGGTATAGTCTCTCTAAGCCCTTGAGGAAGGAAGTGGACATTTTGTGAGAAAAAAAAAGTGATCTACCATCCACTGGAGGGTCGAAGTCGGAGATGGCTGCTAGGGGTACCCTAACTGATTAAATTGCTAGGCCCCGCTGTTTCAGATGAAGCAGATACTCCAGCAGAGACTTAAGAGGTGACCTACTGGGTGAGAGGCCTCATTGGGATGAACGCATGGTGAAACGCTTCCACTTGGCAAGGTAAGTCGCTCTAGTAGATGGTTTCCTACTACCTAACAGTACCTGGCGAACTTGCTACCGAACAGACCAGCTCTGCTTGGTTTAGCTGTGGAGCTTCCACGCAGTCAGGTGGAGGGCCTTGAGATTTGGATAGAGCAATCGGCAACGATCTTATGAGATCATGTCTGGGAGGGGAAGAGAGGGGAGAGAGCGGCATCAGGGTCGCTACTGACATGTCTAATAACATGCTGAACCAATGCCGGCATGGCCATGCCGGGGCTCTTTCCTGCTTGACTTTAAGTAAGGCTTTGTACACACGAGGAATTGGGGGAAACATATAAAACAGGTGCTTTGTCCAAAGGAGCAGGAGGGCATCTGTGAGCGAGCCCAGGCTATGTCCACATAGACAGCAAAACTTCTGATACTTCCTGTTTTGCTTGGTTGAGAACAGGTGTATGAGGACAGTCCTCCACCACTGGAAGATGGTCCTGGCTTTATCGGGGTGAAGGGACCACTCGTGGTGAAAGGAGAAAGATCTGCTGAGGTGATCTGCCAGATTATTCTGGGCTCCCAGAAGGTGAGAAGCTTTGAGGTGGATCGAATGCTTCATGCAGAATTCCCACAAGCGAATGGTCTCTTGACACGGGGGGGGGGATGCCCCTTCCTGCCTGCCATGGCTGCCATGTTATCCATAAGGACTCCCACAACCTTTCCTGCATTCTGGGGTAAAAACACCTGGCATGCTAGGTGGACTGTTCTGAGCTCTCTGACATTTATATGTAAGGAGAGATCCTCCTGGGACCATAGACCTTGAGTCTTGAGGTGAGCTCCCCAATCTGTCTGGGATGTGTCTGAGATTAGGGATACTAAGCATTGGGGACTGACAAAGGGAATGCCCAAGTCTACCTAATGCAGGTCCCTCCACCAATCTAGAGAGACAAGGACGTGGGTGGGAACTGTAAGGACTAATGATGACTGTTTGGTGAGTACGCCAAGGCCAGCCATGATTGAAGGGGTCGGAGGCACAGTCGCGTGTGCTGTACCACGTATGTGCATGCTGCCATATGACCCAATACTCTGAGGCAGAAATGGGCTGTCGTGACGGGGTGGGCCTTGACCTGCGATGTCAGGGATGACATTAAGAGCATAACAATGGTCATAATGGGTAAGACCAATGGTCCATCTAGCCAGTATCCTGTCTTCCGACAGTGGACAATGCCAGGTGCCCCAGAAGGAATGAACAGAACAGGTAACCATCAAGTGATCCATCCCCTGTCACCCATTCCCAGCTTCTGGCAAACAGAGGCTAGGGACAACATTACTGCCCATCCTGGTTAATAACCATTGATGGACCTATCTTCCATGAATCTATCTAGTTCTTTTTTGAACCCTGTTATAGTCTTTGCCTTCACAACATCCTCTGGCAAGGAGTTCCACAGGTTGACTCTGTGTTGTGTGAAGAAATACTTCCTTTTTTTGGTTTTATACCTGCCTATTAATTTCATTTGGTGACCCCCCCCCAGTTTTTGTGTTATGAGAAGGAGTAAATAACACTTCCTTATATATTTTCTACACACAAGTCATGATTTTATAGACCTCTATCATATCCCCCTTAGTCGTCTCTTTTCCAAGCTGAAAAGTCCTAACCTCTTTAATCTCTCCTCATATGGGACCCATTCCAAACCCCTCATCATTTTAGTTGCCCTTCTCTGAACCTTTTCCAATTCCAATATATCTTTTTTGAGATGGGGTGACCACATCTGCACACAGTATTCAAGATGTGGGCATACCACAGATTTATATAGAGGCAATATGATATTTTCTCTCTTATTATCTATCCCTTTCTTAATTATTGGCAACATTCTGTTAGGTTTTTTGACTGCCGCTGCATATTGAGTAAATGTTTTCAGAGAACTATCCACAATAACTCCAAGATCTCTTTCTTGAGTTGTAATAGCTAATTCGGACCCCATAATTTTATATGTATAGCTGGGATTATGGTTTCCCATGTGCATTACTTTGCATTTATCAACATTGAATTTTCATCTGCCATTTTGTTGCCCAGTCACCCAGTTTTTTGAGCTCCCTTTGTAACTCTTTCCAGTCTGCTTTGGACTTAAGTATCTTGAGAAGTTTTGTATCACCTGCAAATTTTGCCACCTCACTGTTTACCACTTTTTCCAGATCATTTATGAATCTTTTGAACGATATTGGTCTCAGTACAGAATCCTGGGGGACACCTCTCTCCATTCTGAAAACTGACCATTTATTCCTACCCACTGTTTCCTATCTTTTAACCAGTTACTGATCCATGAGAGGACCTTCCCTCTTATCCCATGACAGCTTACTTTGCTTAAGAGCCTTTGGTGAGGGACCTTGTCAAAGGCTTTCTGAAAATCTAAGTACACTATATTCACTGGATGATCCTTGTCCAGATGTGTGTTGACCTTCTCAAAGAATTCTAATAGATTGGTGAGTCATGATTTCCCTTTACAAAGCCATGTTGACTGTTTCCCAAGAAATCATATGTCTCATAATTCTGTTCTTTATTATAGTTTCAACCAATTTGCCCAGTACTGAAGTTAGGCTTACCAGCCTGTAATTGCCAAGATTGCCTCTGTATCCTTTTTAAAAAATCGGTGTCACATTAGCTATCCTCCAGTCATTTGGTACAGAAAGTGATTTAAATGTTAGGTTACATACCACAGTTAGTAGTTCTGCAATTTCATATTTGAATTCCTTCAGATCTCTTGGGTGAATGACAACTGGTCCTGGTGACTTCTTACAGTTTAATTTATCAATTTGTTCCCAAGCCTCCTCTAATGACACCTCAATCTGGGACAGTTCCTCAGATTTTTCACCTGAAAATAATGGCTCAGGTTTGAGAATCTCACTCAGACCCTCAGCCATGAAGACCAATGCAAATAATTCATTTAGTTTCTCTGCAATGGCACTATTGTCCTCGAGTGCTCCTTTAGCATCTCGTTTGTCCAGTGGCCCCACTGGTTGTTTAGCAGGCTTCCTGCTTTTGATGTACTTACATGGGTTTTTTTGGCTGTTACTTTTAGAGTCTTTGGCTAGCTGTTCTTCACATTCTTTCCTTCCTAATTATATTTTTACACTTCACTTGCCACAGTTTATGCTCCTTTCTATTTTCCTCAATAGGATTTAACTTCCACTTTTTAAAGGATGCTTTTTTGCCTCTCACTGCTTCTTTTACTTTGTTGTTTAGGGGGGAAGGATAGCTCAGTGGTTTGAGCATTGGCCTGCTAAACCCAGGATTGTGAGTTCAATCCTTGAGAGGGCCATTTGGGGATCTAGGGCAAAATCAGTACTTGGTCCTGCTAGTGAAGGCAGGGGTCTGGACTCAATGACCTTTCAAGGTCCCTTCCAGTTCTAGGAGATGGGATAGCTCCATTAATTATTATTGATAGTGGCACTTTTTTTGGGGTCCTTTTACTACGTTCTGTAATTTGGGGTATACATTTAAGTTGAGCCTCTATTATGGTGTCTTTAAAAACTTTCCATGCAGCTTATAGGGATTTCAGGTTTTGTGCTGTACATTTTAATTTCTTTTTAACTCCTTTTAGTGTAGTACCCCTTTCTGAAACTAAATGCTATCATGGTGGGCTACTGTGGTGTATTCCTCCCCACAGAGTTGTTAAATTGTATTATATTATGGTCACTATTACCAAGTGGTCCAGCTATATTCACCTATTGGACCAGATCCTGTGCTTCACTTAGGACTAAATCAAAAATTGCCTCTCCCCTTGTGGGATGCCAAGAAACTGTATCTCTGCATTTCATCCTGAGGTGACATGTACCCAGTCAATATGGGGATAGTTGAAATCCCCCATTATTATTGAGTTTTTATTTTTTTATTTTTATAGCCTCTCTAATCTCCCTGAGCATTTCACAGTCACTATCACCAACCTAGTCAGGTGGTCAGTAGTATATCCCTACTGCTATATTCTTATTGTTCAAGCATGGAATTACTATACATCGAGATTCTATGGTTCAGTTTGGTTCATTTAAGATTTTTACTTCATTTGACTCTACGCTGTCTCTCACATATAGTGCCACTTCCCAGCAGCACGACCTGTTCTGTCCTTCTGATATATTTTGTACTCTGGTGTTACCGCATCCCATTGATTATCCTCATTCCACCAAGTTTCAGTAAATCCTGTTATATCAATATCCTCATTTAATATGAGGCACTCAACTTCACCCATCGTATTATTTAGACTTCTAGCATTTGTATGTAAGCACTTAGAATAATTGTCACTTTTTAGTTATCTGCCATTATGTAATGTAATTCAATGGGACTCATTTTCATTTGACTGTTTCTCATCAGATCCTACACATATTTTATCAACTTCCATCCTGTCCTCCTTCCTAAGATATATAGAGGGATTATATATAGGATATACGGAAGGATTGTCAAGAATCATCCAGACCTCTGACTACTACCCCATGCTACTCATCCATGTGAGCATTAATGATATTTTGAGGTATGACCCTCAGCAGATCAGAAGTGAATACAGGGCTCTGGGAGTATGGGTGAAGGAGTCCGGAGCTGAGGTGGTGTTCTCTTTGATGCTTTCGGTCAAGGGTAGGGGCCCAGACAGAGACAGCTGCATCCTGGAGGTGAATGCCTGGCTGTGAAGATGGTGTCACCAGGAGGGCTTTGGCTTCCTTGATCATGGACTCATAGGTGCTGACTTCTCCTCTGGCCAGTGGGTGCTCCACCCTCCTCTGCCCTCGGTCCCGCCCCCACTCCACCCTCTCCACAAGGATCCACCCGGGTCCTGCCCCCACTCCACCCCTTCCCCCAAGGCCCGTCCTGCCCCTGCTCTGCCCCATTCCACCCCCTCCATCTAGTCCCCACCCCACCTTTTCCCACCCTTGCTCTGCCCCCACCCTGCCCCCATTCCACCCCCTTCCCCAAGTCCCCCCTACCCTGCCTCCTCCCCTGAGTGTGCTGCATCCCCGCGCCTCCCCCTCCCTCCCAAAGCATCCTAAGTGCCACAGAACAGCTGTTTTGCAGCAGGTGGGAAGCACTGGGAGGGAGAGGGAGGAGCAGGGATGCGGCACGCTCGAGGGAAGAGGTGGGGTGGAGGCAGGGAGAGCTTGGCTGCCGATGGGTGCGGAGCACCCACTAATGTTTCCCCATAGGTGCTCCAGCCCTGGAGCACCCACGCAGTTGGCGCCTTTGCATGTAATGCTGTTCCAGGAAGGACTACTAAGCAGAGATGGGGTTCATCTATCAAGGAAGGGGAATATCATATTTGGATACAGACTGGATAACTTAGTGTGATGGGCTTTAAACTAGGTTTGATGGGGGCAGCTGACCAAAGCCCGCAGGTAAATCAAAAACATAGATACCTGGGAGAAGGGTCAGAAAATAAGGGGCACATGGGCTGTAATAGCAGGGATCAAGGAGAGACAAGACAGAATTGGAGGGGGAATCAAATTAGTATCTTATATGTCTGTATACTAATGCGAGAAGTATGGGGAATAAACAGGAAGAACTCATAATTCTAGTAAATAAACACAACTATGACATAGTTGGTATCATGGAGACTTGGTGGGATAATACACATGACTGGAATATTGGTATAGAAGGGTACAGCTTGCTCAGGAAGGACAGCTTGCTCAGGGAAAAAAGGGAGGAGGTGTTGCCTTATATATTAAAAATGTATACACTTGGGCCTGGTCTACACTACGAGTTTAGGTCGACTTTAGCCGCGTTAAATCGAATTAAGCCTGGACACGTTCACACGACGAAGCCCTTTCTTTCGACTTAAAGGGCCCTTTAAACCGGATTCTTTACTCCACCTCCGACGAGGGGATTAGCGATAAAATCGGCCTTAGGGGGTCGGAATTGGGTTAGTGTGGACGGAATTCGACGTTATTGGCCTCCGGGAGCTATCCCACAGTGCTTCATTGTGACCGCTCTGGACAGCACTCTCAACTCAGATGCGCTGGCCAGGTAGACAGGAAAAGCCCCGCGAATGTTTGAATTTCATTTCCTGTTTGCTGAGCGTGGAGAGCACAGGTGACCACGCAGAGCTCATCAGCACAGGTAACCGTGATGGAGTCCCAGGATCGCAAAAGAGCTCCAGCATGGACAGAACGAGAGGTACGGGATCTGCTCGCCATATGGGGAGATGAATCAGTGCTGGCCGAACTCCGAAGCAGTAAACGAAATGGCAAAATATTAGAAAAGGTCTCCAAGGCCATGAAGGACAGAGGCCATAACAGGGACGCACAGCAGTGCCGCGTGAAAATTAAGGAGCTAAGGCAAGCCTACCACAAAGCCAGAGAAGCAAACGGAAGGTCCGGGGCTGAGCCGCAAACATGCCGCTTCCACGCGGAGCTGCATGCCATTCTAGGGGGTGCAGCCACCACTACCCCAACCGTGTGCTATGAGTCCCTCACTGGAGAAACACACAGGGAAGCGGGTTCGGGGTACGAGGAAGATGAAGATGAAGATAATGTAAATAGCTCACAGCAGCAAGGAAGTGGAGAAACCGGTTTCCCCAACAGCCAGGATATGTTTATCACCCTGGACCTGGAACCAGTAACCCCCGAACTCACCCAAGACCCTGGGGGCACACAGGGGACCTCTGGTGAATGTACCTTTGTCAATATTACACATGGTTTAAAAGCAAGCGTGTTTAATGATTAATGATTAATTTGCCCTGGCAATTGCGGCCAGTACAGCTACTGGAAAAGTCTGTTAATGTGTATGGGGATGGAGCAGAAATCCTCCAGGGACATCTCCAGAAAGCTCTCCTTCATGTACTCCCAAAGCCTTTGCAAAAGGTTTCTGGGGAGGGCTGCCTTATCCCGTCCACCATGGTAGGACACTTTACCATGCCAGGCCAGTAGCACGTAGTCTGGAATCATTGCCTAACAAAGCATGGCAGCGTATGGTCCCGGTGTTTGCTGGCATGCAGACAACATCCATTCCTTATCGCTCTTTGTTATCCTCAGGAGAGTGATATCATTCACGGTCACCTGGTTGAAATGGGGCAATTTTATTAAGGGGACATTCAGAGGTGCCCCTTCCTGCTCTGCTGAACAGAAATATTCCCCGCTGTTAGCCATGCGGTGAGGGGGAGGGGTGAAGTGATCATCCCAGAAAATTGGGTGTGTGGGGGAGGGGAATTACTTGGGTTTGTGCTGCACGTTAACCCTGAAACCGCAGCCCCTCCTTTTACATTGCAAACCCATTTTAAATGGCCAACCCAATGGGTGCTTGGTATGGTTAATGAGAGCAGTACTGTTTGAAACCATCCCCACATGTTAAGAAGGTTAAAAAAGCCAAAAGACTGTGTCTTACCATGGCTGCCTGCAAGCTGAAATCTGTTGCCTGGCACTGCGTGAGTGATCTCTCACACCAAACCGGCAGGCCCTCAATATAAGAGGAAAAATGCGACCTTGTAACGAAAGCACATGTGCTGTGTGATGTGAACAGCAAAATTTAACGTGAAAGAGTGTACCCATTGTTCTCTAAAATGTATCTTTTTTAACCACCTCTCCCTTCTCCTCCACCAGCTGCAAATCTTTCTCCTTCACAGAGGCTAGTGAATATTCGAAAGCGGAAGCGAAGGACGCGTGATGAAATGTTTACAGAACTACAGACTGCTTCCCACGCTGACAGAGCCCAGCAGAATGCGTGGAGGCAGTCAATGACTGATTATAGAAAAGCCCAATATGAGCGAGAGGAGAGGTGGCGTGCTGAATCTCGGGCTCAAGAGGAGAGGTGGCGTGCTGAATCGCGGGCTGAAGATGAGAGGTGGCGTCAGCTTGCACACAGAAAGCAAGAGTCCATGCTCCGGCTGCTGGAGCATCAAACTGATATGCTCCAGCGTATGGTTGAGCTGCAGGAAAGGCAGCAGGAGCACAGACCGCCGCTACAGCCCCTGTGTAACCAACAGCCCTCCTCCCCAAGTCCCATTGCCTCCTCACCCAGACGCCCAAGAACACGGTGGGGGGGCCTCCGGCCACCCAGTCACTCCATGCCAGATGATTTCCCGAGCAATAAGTGTTAAAGTTTTAAAGTTTTAAACTGCAGTGTGTCCTTTTCCTTCCCTCCTCCCCCACCCATCCCGGGCTACCTTTGCAATTATCCCCCTAGTTGTGTGATGAATTAATAAAGAATGCATGAATGTGAAGTAACAATGACTTTATTGCCTCTGCAAGTGGTGCTCGAAGGGGGGAGGGTAGGGGAGGGTGGGGTGGTTGGTTTGCAGGGAAGTAGAGTTAACCGGGTGGGGGGGGGGAGGAGCGGAGGGTTCATCAAGGAGAAACAAACAGAAGTTTCACACCGTAGCCTGGCCAGTCACAAAACTCGTTTTCAAAGCTTCTCTGATGCGCACCGCGCCCTGCTGTGCTCCTCTAACCGCCCTGGTGTCTGGCTGCGCGTAATCAGCGGCCAGGCGATTTGCCTCAACCTCCCACCCCGCCATAAATGTCTCCCCCTTACTCTCACAGATATTGTGGAGCGCACAGCAAGCAGCAATAACAATGGGGATATTCTTTTCACTAAGGCAGTGGTTCCCAAACTGGGGTTCGTGAACCCCTGGGGGTTCGCAAAATGTTACAGGGGGTTCTCAGGAAAAAATTCCCTAATGGCGGACAGAGCTGTCCCTAGGGACCCCAGGCACCATGGGGCCAGCAGCCCAGAGCCCCTGGACTTCCAAGAGCTAAGCAGATCAAAGCAAGCCTATCTATATCACTGAGGAGATTTAAACTTCAAGACTCCTTATAAGAAATGGAAAGGGAGGTGGATATTTTTTGCTGTTTTTAAAATTAAATAGGCAGCTAGTATTGTTTTTAAAAGTATTATGAAGAACAAGTTTAAGCTTTGTTGTAATGTGCGTTGTTTGCCTGGACTGCTCAAGACCTGAATGCTTGTGTAGGAGGAACTCTTTAAATTGGCTTCTTAAATACCTTCATGCTTGTTTCACATCTGATACTCCTTGATGAAACATAGGAGCCTTGTCTTATAACAGGCTTATTCAAAGTGATACAAGCTACGAAAGTGCAATCTTGGAAAAGTGTTGCTGTTTTCATAATGTAATAATACTGTAATGATAAATAATAATTAATAATAAATAGTGTGTAATAAGCATGTCATAAAAACAAATTTTATATTTCCCAGATCACTGCTTTTATAATTTATACTCAGGTAAAGGAGAAAATCCCTGGAAATATCCATTTTTAGGAGGGGGTTCGCGAGACTTGACATTTTTGTGAAAGGGGTTCACAGGTTGTTAAAGTTTGGGAACCATTGCACTAAGGTCTGAGCGAGTCAGTAAGCTGCGCCAGCGCGCTTTTAAACGCCCAAATGCACATTCCACCACCATTCGGCACTTGCTCAGCCTGTAGTTGAACAGGTCCTGACTCCTGTCCAGGCTGCCTGTGTACGGCTTCATGAGCCATGGCATTAAGGGGTAGGCTGGGTCCCCAAGGATCACGATAGGCATTTCAACATCCCCAACGGTTATTTTCTGGTCCGTGAAGAAAGTCCCTTCCTCCAGCTTTCGAAACAGAACAGAGTGCCTGAAGACTTGAGCATCATGTACCCTTCCCGGCCAGCCCACGTTGATGTCGGTGAAACGTCCCTTGTGATCCACCAGGGCTTGCAGCAGCATTGAAAAGTACCCCTTGCGGTTTATGTACTCGGTGGCTTGGTGCTCCGGTGCCAAGATAGGGATATGGGTTCCGTCTATGGCCCCACCACAGTTTGGGAATCCCATTGCAGCAAAGCCATCCACTATGGTCTGCACGTTTCCCAGAGTCACTACCCTTGATATCACCAGGTCTCTCATTGCCCTGGCAACTTGGATCACAGCAGCCCCCACAGTAGATTTGCCCACTCCAAATTGATTCCCGACTGGCCGGTAGCTGTCTGGCATTGCAAGCTTCCACAGGGCTATCACCACTCGCTTCTCAACTGTGAGGGCTGCTCTCATCCTGGTATTCTGGCGCTTCAGGGCAGGGGAAAGCAAGTCACAAAGTTCCATGAAAGTGCCCTTACGCATGCGAAAGTTTCGCAGCCACTGGGAATCGTCCCACACCTGCAGCACGATGCGGTCCCACCAGTCTGTGCTTGTTTCCCGGGCCCAGAATCGGCGGTCCACGGCATCAACCTGCCCCAGGAACACCATGATTTCCACATTGCTGGGGCCTGTGCCTTGTGAGAGGTCTAGGTCCATGTCCATTTCCTCATCACTCTCGTCGCCGCGCTGCAATCGCCTCCTCCTCGGCTGGTCCTGGTTTTGCTTTGGCATGTCCTGGCTCTGCATATACTCCAGGACAATGCGGGTGGTGTTCATAGTGCTCATAATTGCCGCGGTGATCTGAGCGGGCTCCATGATCCCAGTGCTGGCTATGGCGTCTGGTCTGAAAAAAGGCGCGAAACTAGTATCTGACGGACCAGGGGAAGGAGGGAGGGAGGGAGGGGCGAGTGACGACATGGCGTACAGGTACAGGGAATTAAAATCAAGAAAGGTGGCTTTGCATCAGGGAGAAACACAAACAACTGTCACACAGAATGCCCCCCCCCCCCCCGAGGTTTAACTCAAAAGCCTGGGTTTAGCAGGCCGTTGATTTGACGGAGGGAGGGGGGAAGGAAATGAATACAGAATAAATCTATTTTTTACATCTTAAGACAACGGTGCAGCATGACTGATAGCCCTTGGCATTTTCTGGGTGCTTGGCAGCAAGTACTGGGTGCTTGGCAGTTAGCCTTCAGGCCTAATGCACGATCTGCTGCTCAGGGAAGACTCTGCTAACGTGCGATGAGCCAACAGGGCGCGTGGCAGAAAATGGCATACTACGACTGATAACCATCTTCATCAAAACAGTTCCATAGGACTGCCCAGGTGCCCATGATTGACAGCCACTGCTGTACGACGAGGACGGTTACCAGTCGTAATAAACCATCTACTGCCAAAAGGCAAAAGGGCTGGTGCAATGCAACCCCACGGCTGCCGGCACCCAGATCGCCAATGAAGGCTACCAGTCATGCTGCACCGTCTACCGCCAAAAGGCAGTTAGCTGCTGCTGCTGTGTAGCAATGCAGTCCCACGTCTGCCGGCACCCAGATGACATATGGTGACGGTGAGCTGAGCGGGCTCCATGCTTGCCGTGGTATGTTGTCTGCACAGGTAACCCAGGTAAAAAGGCGCAAATCTATTGTCTGCCGTTGCTCTGATGGAGGGGGAGGGGCCTGACGACATGTACCCAGAACCCCCCGCGACACTGTTTTGCAGCATTCGGGCATTGGAATCTCAACCCAGAATTCCAATGGGCGGCGGAGACTGCGGGAACTGTGGGATAGCTACCCATAGTGCAATGCTCCGGAAGTCGACGCTAGCCTCGGTACTGTGGACGCGGTCCGCCGACTAGAGCACTTAGAGCATTTTATGTGGGGACACACACAATCGGCTGTATACAACCGATTTCTATAAAACTGGCTTCTATTAATTCGATCTAATTTCGTAGTGTAGACATACCCTTGGACTGAGGTTGAGATGGACATAGGAGACGGAAGTGTTGAGAGTCCGTGGGTTAGGCTAAAAGAGGTAAAAAACAAGGGTGACGTCATGCTAGGAGTCTACTACAGGCCACCTAACCAGGAAGAAGAGGTGGATGAGGCTTTTTTTAAATAACTAACAATCATCCAAAGCACAGGACTTGGTGGTGATGGGGGACTTCAATTACTCAAACATCTGTTGGGAAAATAACACAGCAGGGCACAGATTATCCAACAAGTTCTTGGAGGGGCCCCACTATGTCCACAGTCCCTTCTGAAAAGGCTCCGCTATGATGGGCAGGAGCCTCAAGGTTGCTTTACACTTGTCCCTGGCCTTCCCCACCCTCTGACAAGGGTCACAGGACCTGCAGTACTGCTGGATGGAGTCAAAGACTCCAGGACAGTAAAAGTTCTGTAGAAGCCTCTGCCTGGTGCGCTGGTGCCCCTAGTGTCCTGAGAGAGGTACAGTATGGGTCAGGCACAATAGCCTGTGGCGGTACTTCTATGGGATGACCAGCTGCCTCCTGGCCCCCCACAGTTCCACTTCCCCTGTGGGAACCCATTCCCGGGACAGGAATCCCTTCTCCCACAGGAATCTTCCCCTGCAGTCTTCCCCAAAGGGGTTTTGTCATGCTGTGGCCAGCAAGTTCCCTCAGCTTCTCTAATGAGGGATCCTTCTGCAGCTCAGTCTGGAATTCAGTGGCTTGAGAAAGGGGTGGAACTTGTTCCCTCTCACTGGCTGGGTCTGGGGTCACAGTTCCCACTAGCCTCCGCTTTGCCTCTTTTGTCCCAGTGATGATAGGCGAGCCTGTTGTGATGCTCTGTACCTTGGGGGAACACCTTACACACCCATGTTCATCTCTCCTCCACCTACATCTACAGATACCACCACCACCAAGTGACTGAAGCGCTGATCAAAGGGGAGAGCCTGGCTGAAAAGTACCAGCCAGCCTGTGGTGAGAAGCATCGAAGTTTGTAAGGGCATTGAAAGTGTTAAGATCAGCTTAGAATGCATTTTGCTTTTATTTCATTTGACCGAATCTGACTTCTTGTGCTTTGACTTATAATCACTTAATATCGATATTTATAGTTAATAAATCTGTTTGTTTATTCTACCTGAAGCAGTGCGTTTGGTTTGCAGTGTCTCAGAGGCTTCCCTTGGGATAACAAGCCTGGTACATATCAATTTTTTTTGTTAAATTGATGAACTTAGATAATCTTGCAGCGTCCAGTGGGCATAATTTGACACTGCAAGATGGAGGTTCCTAGGGTTGTGTCTGGGACCGGAGATATTGGCTAGTGTCATTCGGTTGCACAATCCAAGGAGCAGCTGACATGCCAGAGACTGTGCGTGAACAGCCCAGGAGTGGGGGTTCTCACAGCAGAGCAGGGTAAGGCTGGCTCCCAAAGTCAAGGATTGGAGTGGCCTAGCAGATCACTGGTCCAGACAACACCAGAGGGGAACATCACACCCGCTGCTTTGGTCACAGCATCAGAGCCAGCATGAGCTACCTCTGAAGTGTGCAGGGGGGCGGGGAGCATCTCTCTGTCCCACTCAGCCCCAGGGGTCTGGTTACACACAGGCAGGTACCCAGATCTGAGCAGCTCCTCCTCCCTGCCAGCCAAGTCATTAGCATTTACAATGACCGCTTCAGTCTCAGCCGATTGGTTCCCTGGATTCAAATTCAAATCTTTGGCCATTACAGGAGCAGAGCCTGGATCCCGTCTTAAAGAGACACAGTCATCCCCCAACAGGATGTCCAAACTGATATCTTGGAGGACCCCAAATACCAGCTAGCCCGACCCCTCCTGTGTCTGCACAGGGATCGGAGCCATAGGCAGGGCGATCGGCTTCATCCCTGGGACCTTCACCCAGGACTCACAGCCCTTCAGCATCTGGTGAGGCTGCACCACCCGGGCCTGACAAGGGCTCTCTCTGTCCCAGAATCTCACTACCCCAGGAGTGTCTCCCAATTGACCACCACCTTCCACTCCCACTTGGGATCTGAGAGACGTAAGCCCAGGAGAGTACAAGCAGACTTATATGTTCGGGTCAGGAGTGGAAGCCTGTCTGCCACCTCACGCATCTGGATGATGGTGTCTATGGCCTTGGGACCCAGTAAGGGAGCTAGATCCTGGAGCTTTTCTGCAGGGTAACTGGTTGAAATGGCAAGCCTTCCCAAAGGCAGTGAGGTAGGCATCCACATCCCCCCCTTCCTTAAACTGGGGCAGCAATTTAGTGTTGAGGTTCCCTGCAGTCTTGGCAACCAGGCATCTATCCCCATTCACCACCAGAGAGGTCCCTCTGCCTCTCAGCTCTGCCATGGCCAGTTCATGATGCCTCTGTCTGTTACGGTCCTCTAACTCTTTCAATCTCAGTTCTAATTCCATTAACCTCAGATACACCAGTGAAGACCCCCTGCTGATCAGGACATAGGTCTCTGGGATGCCTGGCTGCTCCCAGACTCTCTCGCAGCCCCAGTTGGGTCAGGAAATGGCTCCTTAGAGTGATCATCTTCCTCCTACTGCACAATTAGGTGTGCCTTAGTCAACTTTCAAATGCACAGCCCTCTTTCCCTGCACAGCTCTACAAGGGGCTTCGTAAGGAGATGGTTATAGGCCATCTCTTCACTGTTCCCAAGTTGTCACAGACTCACAGACTCCATGCTCTCTCGGCTCCCTACGGTCCCTGAGAGGAATCCCCTTCAGTTTGAGAGTCCTTCTCATGGGTCACAATCTCTGTCGGGGGTTAAGCTGTAGGCTCCTCCGCCTCCTGGAACCGCACCACTCTCAGCCTTCAGCACACCTGTCTCCCACTAATCCCCCTTCATTTTACTGCTCCCCAGTCACTTACTGCAAGATACTCCGTCCACAGGGTGCAGTTGATCCCACCTTTCCCACCAGTTGTCACAGAGTCACAGGGTCATTGCTCTGGAACTGCTCTGAATGAAGCCAGTCAGAACTCTGGTTTAGCATGCCTCCTCCCTTTGAGCACACTGTCACCATGGCAAGAAGACAACATGGCTTCAACCTTCTTGGGTCTGACTTAGGAGCATTTAGCTCCCCTGTTATCACTGTGCACTCCCCCAGTGAGTCACCCTGGACTGGACACCTGGGGAAGCCAAAGGGGCCCTGCACCCCAACTCTGAAGACAGCAGTGACTCTCAGCCAGCATTGTAAAACAAAAGGGTTTATTAGTCGACAGGAACACAGTGTGGAAAAGATCTTGTTAGCACAGAAATCAGGAACATTCAGTAAAGTCCATCTTGGGCGGAGGGGAGCCCAAAACCAGGCCCTGGCCCTCCCTCTTAGCCCCAAGCCAGGAGAGACTAACCAGTTTCCACCAGCACAGCCTCAGTTATCCCCCGTTGTCCTGCCTCCTTCCTCTGTCTCTTTCCCGGGCAAATAGGTCACGTGGCCTACACCTCTCTGTTCTCCAATACCTCCAGCTGATTCTTGCAGAGGGGAGGGGCCCCAGACATTTGTTGCCAGGATACAAAGTGTCTGCCATTGGACAGCCAGTTGGCAGTCACATCTGCCCTCTAGGGACCTCTGCAATGATCACACACCCTTTTCCCACCACTGAGATACTCAAATAATACACAGGGGAAACTGAGGTATACATGGTATTCACGCAAAACATTAAGGCTCACATACAACTTAAGGAAAAACCTCACTTTGTCACACCAGACAACTGGCAAAAAGGCATGAGCATGTTCATAAGGCAATTGCAAGCATGCCAAACATGGGAATAATTATAGAGTCCAACAGTCACTGGGCTTCTCCAGTTGTTACAGTCCCCCCAAAAGATGGAACCATAAGGTTTTCTGTTGATTACAGAAAATGTAATGCTCTCACTGTTCCTCATGCATACCCAATGCCCAGAATTGAAGACATACTAGATATTTTAGGCAGAGAAAAGTTCCTAAACACCCTGAGTTTAAAAAAAATGGTACTGGCAGATCCCCTGGGACAATGAGGAACCAAAAAAAAATCCACCTTCATTACTGATTTAGGACTTTTTGAGTTTAAAGTGTTACCTTTTGGCTTAATTAGAAGAAGGCGATCATGGCTCGGGGGAGTCACTGGCAGCCAAGGTGAACGGAAAAGATGTTGCTCAGGTAAATGAATGATTTAGAAGAAACATTAGAGGCTGTGTGTGTGTGTGTAATGGGGTTAGGAACTGACCCGGGGTTGCATAAATCTTAAAACCAGAAGTGGAATCTTACACTTGTTTCTTTTCTGAAAATCTCTCAACAGCTTGACGATGCCTTTCTAGAGGCCTTTGAGAACTTACACATCGGTAGCCCTGTGGAAGTAAATCTATCCTGCGTTAGCTGTTTTTGCTCCTGTCTGAGACAGGGATCTCGAGAGGATAAACCAGAAAAGAACAAAATGGAGGAATGAACCAGCTCAGACTCCCTAATGGTAGGGGTCATGGCGTCCATTTTCACAGGTGGCTATAAAAGGGTGTGTTAAACCAGGCAATTAATAAAACTTATTTAAATTTGTCAATGTGAATGTGTCCCCTCCATACTTGTGTTAGTAAAAGACGATTCAAGTAACAGTCATGTCTATGCAGACAGCTCTGTTAAAGAAAACATATCACACCCCCAGGGAAGTTGAGAGCTTTGGCGGGGTGAACCCTCTTTTTCAAGCAGCCAAAAAGAATAGTAAAACTTTTAATAGATGACAGAAAAGAGCTTGGCTTTTGGACCAGGACACTTACGCTTTACAGAAACTGGCTCAAATACATTTTAAAAGAAATAAGACTATGGTTTCAGATGCGCAGTGGCAGGCAGATTTGGTGGATATGCACCGGTTCTCCACTACTGCCTGAGGTGGTCATGAACTACAACCCTGTGGGTAGAAAAGTTAGACTTAAATCCGCCGATTTTACTTACATATTTTCTACTGGTGGGGAGCTAGCTAATATTCTGGGTATGGGCCCCAAGCGCAGTGTCCAAAAAAAAATCTCTTTTTCATCAGACATAGCAGGGGGTTCCAACTCCTTGTATCTGTATATGGATATTGTAGAACACGAGTTTGTGGGGGACTTTTCCATTCCTCTGTTACACTGCTTCCACGTCTGAGGAAGGAACAATGAGTTTTCACCATCACCTATGATAAACCTCATTATGTTCCTGTCAGTAAACACCACATCGACCATCGACATCATTGAAATAAAGACAGACCAGAACAGACACATCTCATTTTGCTTCGGCAAGGTGATCGTCAAGCTGCACCTGCGTTCTGAGAGAGAGCGAGGTTTCTAAAAAGCAAAGCGCTATGGCGACCCTAAAAAATTACGGTGAACCCACTGTCTACAGCAACTATTACAAAGCCCAGGCTGGATATGCCCTTCCTGGATATCATGGGGCCCCCAGGATGTATGGGGCTGGTGTGGGTGGAATATTCTGTAGCCTCTTTCGAAAAGCCGTACCACTTTTGGGGAGGGAGCTAGAGATTATTAAACCCCCACATAAAAACCACCACTCAAAACATAGTGTCAAGGCTGCTTCCCCACTTTGAACTTTAGGGTACAAATGTGGGGGTCTGCATGAAAACTTCTAAGCTTAACTACCAGCTTAGATCTGGTCCGCTGCCACCATCCCAAAGCTAATTCCCTTCCCTGGGTAGCCTTGAGAGACCTTCACCAATTCCCTGGTGAACACAGATCCAAACCCCTTGGATCTTAAAACAGGGAGAATTTAACCATCCCCCTCCTTTCTCCCACCAACTCCTGGTGGATTCAGATCCAACCCCCTTGGATCTTAAAACAAGGAGAAATTAACCATCCCCCTCCTTTCTCCCACCAACTCCTGGTGGATCAAGATCCAACCCCCTTGGATCTAAAAACAAGGAAAA
Source organism: Terrapene triunguis (assembly GCF_002925995.2). NCBI lineage: Eukaryota > Metazoa > Chordata > Testudines > Emydidae > Terrapene > Terrapene triunguis. The sequence goes on from NW_020694905.1 coordinate 82,728, forward strand.
ATCAATCAGGTTCTTAAAAAGAAGGCTTTTAATTAAAGAAAAAGGTAAAAATCATCTCTGTAAAATCAGGAGGGAAAATAACTTTACAGGGTAATCAAACTTAAAGAGCCCAGAGGAATCCCCTCTAGCCTTAGGTTCAAAGTTACAGCAAACAGAGATAAACACTCTAGCAAAAAGGTACATTTACAAGTTGAGAAAACAAAGATAAAAACTAACACGCCTTGCCTGGCTGTTTACTTACAAGTTTGAAATATGAGAGACTTGTTCAGAAAGATTTGGAGAGCCTGGATTGATGTCTGGTCCCTCTCAGTCCCAAGAGCGAACCACCCCCAAAACAAAGAGCACAAACAAAAGCCTTCCCCCCACCGAGATTTGAAAGTATCTTGTCCCCTTATTGGTCCTTTGGGTCAGGTGTCAGCCAGGTTACCTGAGCTTCTTAACCCTTTACAGGTAAAAGAATTTTGGAGTCTCTCACCAGGAGGGATTTTATAGTACTGTACACAGGAGGGCTGTTACCCTTCCCTTTATAGTTATGACAAGAGGTAATTTAAAAACTGGATAAGGACAGCGTGAACTTAATGGTTCCTAATGTGGCATTAATTACAGTCCATCGGTGTTCCAACACATCTTTTCTTTCTGAAGTATTATACCACATCTGTTGGTTACACACCTTTACCTAGGGGAGAGAGGCATTAATATCAATGGTATAAATAGGGGTATATTACAATATAGTACAGGCTAACTCAGAGACTACTGATTGGCTAAGATTCAGAAAATTATTACTTTTCCATCTCCGCCCTAAGTTCGTTAAGGAGGAGAAGCTGAGGAACATTAAAAGTTTCATTTCAGGTAGTTTTGGCTAGCTCCACAAGCTATTCTTTGAGATTTCATAGTCTTAGTTCACTTAGCTGTCCGGCAGTGAGGCAGCAAGGGAGGGGTTACTAGCACAATCACCTTGCTTGGTTGGAGGCTTTATTATGTCCTCAGGTGGAGAGCTTGTTTTCTTAGCAAGATTCAAAGGCACAGTGGGTCTATCAGCGGACAAAGGAGAGGTTACCAGCTCTTTACCTTGTTCTTTACTCCTGCTGTCCAGAAGGAGCAACAACGCCAGGAGGAAAGATAGACTGATCATCAGTTGGAGAGCCATTCCAGTGAGAAACATGGGCAGGTAGTCAATTCTCAGCACTTCACAGCGGTGTTGATAATTAGCAGGACTTGATAAGGGTCCCTCAGCACGGAGCCAGGGCGGTTCCTCGCTGATGGACCCCCTATTTAGACCCAGTCTCCTGGGGCTGGTCTATACTTAGCCGCTAGTTCGGCGGCTGGAAATCGAACTTCCTGGTTCGATTTATCGCGTCTGGTCTGGACGCGATAAATCGAACCAGGAAGTGCTCGCCGTCGACTGCGGTACTCCAGCTCAACGAGAGGAGTACCGCGGAGTCGACGGGGAGCCTGCCTGCCGCGTGTGGACCGCGTCTGAACCGCGGTAATTTCCAAGTAAGGTATGTCGAATTCAGCTACGTTATTCACGTAGCTGAATTTGCGTACCTTACTTCGACTTGGGGGGTAAGTGTATGGTTTCAGCAAGTGGCAGGGCTGTTGTATATAAAAAGACCTAACACATATCATTAGTGCCTGGCAATAATTAACATTGTGTTATTTATTAAATTACTGTCCATCTGGGCCAGGGCCAGTGGGGCACAGCCGGTAGTCGCATTGGGTGCCCTGTTAGAATTTCATGAGGGCTGAGTTTGGTCTTTGGATTGGAAGTGGCCTTCAAAGGGCATTTGTCCATACTGGATCTATGAAGCTGCACATAACTTTTTTATAATCAGTCCAGATATGCCAGATTGTGATACAAAATCATTAAGCAAAAGTTTTACAACAGTTTTGGCATTTGTCTTTTTACAATGAAATACATTACTAAAACTAACACATACTTACAATTACAACATTTAAACATTTGAATAAAATCAATCTGAATATTTACAAAAGGTCCCCCGAGAGGGGAAAGTGCTGCCTGCCTAACCTTGACAGCTTTACCAACATTATGTTGCTGGCAGTAGTGCTGGGCCACAGAGGAAAAGTCTTATTTAACTGCAACAATCAACCCCCCCCTTCGCTCATGCGTGCCATCCGGTGATGCACGCCAGCAAATAGGGCCAGAGCACCTGAGGTGCAACCAGGCGCCCGTCCGGGGAGCGCCAAAGGTGATCAGGGTGTAAGGTATACTCAGCAATCACTTCAAGAACAATTTGCGGCTTTTCAGTTGGTATCAGATTTTCCTATTTTTTTTCTTTGAAAGACAAAGAGCATATTTCTACCCCCTTGGGGTTGGCAGATTATTGCTTAAAATATTCCTTTTTTTTACAGGTTTCAGAGTAGCAGCCGTGTTAGTCTGTATCCGCAAAAATAACAGGAGTACTTGTGGCACCTTAGAGACTAACAAATTTATTAGAGCATAAGCTTTCGTGGGCTACAACCCACTTCTTCGGATGCATATAGAGTGAAACATATATTGAGGAGATATATATACACACATACAGAGAGCAAGAACAGGTGGGAGTTGTCTTACCAACTCTGAGAGGCCAATTAAGTAAGAGAAAAAAAACTTTTGAAGTGATAATCAAGATAGCCAAGTACAGACAGTTTGATAAGAAGCAAGTGTGAGAATACTTACAAGGGGAGATAGATTCAATGTTTGTAATGGCTCAGCCATTCCCAGTCCCTATTTAACCCTGAGTTGATTGTGTCTAGTTTGCATATCAATTCCAGCTCAGCAGTCTCTCGTTGGAGTCTGTTTTTGAAGTTTTTCCGTTTTAAGATAGCCACCCGCAGGTCTGTCATAGAATGGCCAGACAGGTTAAAGTGTTCTCCCACTGGTTTTTGAGTATTATGATTCCTGATGTCAGATTCCCTGTGCCACTAGTTAGAATTCATGTGGCCCGGGAAGATTTGGAAAGTGTTTTGATTGGGGGAGGATGATGGAAGACATCCTGGTTGACATGTTTATTGGAAATGATTGTTTCCATGCAGCTGTTAATGTAGTAACCCACAGCTAGAAGGAATATTATGCTGGGACCCCTGAGGGACAAGGTAAAGTCCTGCTGAAGGAAAGGGAGAAAGTCATTTTGATTCCTCCGCAGCAAGGGAACCAGCATGCTTCTAGGTGTGGGGGGAACGGGAGTTGAGACCAGCTCCTGCACTACAGCTGAAGGCAGCTCCTCGTCAGCAAGAAAAAGGGATGTAGTGCCTGTCACTGAGAAAATTGTCCAGGCTGTTAGCTGTGAGCCCTTTTCAGCTAAACGGGGGATAGATGCCACTCTAGAGAGCATAGGGAGATGGGTCCTAGAGCGGGACCGAGAGAGGAAACTGGGGAAAGAGTAGTGGGAAAACATGAATCTCTCTTCAAGAGCCACTTGGGAGAGAATGCCCAGGACAGAATGGTTGATTCAGCGTCTGTGCACCCAGGCACGTAGCCTGGGACTCAGGTTCAGAGAGGGAAATGTGTAACTGACCTTTCAGAGGGGAGCAGTCACACAGTTGACCTCTCCCGGATAGAGAAAGGAGTGACAGAGGGTACCCCAATCCAGGTCCTAGTTGTTCAGGACACCAGTCCTGACATTCTTTTGGAAACTAACTGTGCCTCTTTAAGTCAGGATGCAGCTCCTCTGCCTGTAATAGCCAAAGAGTTGAGTCCAGGAAGTTTCCAAGTGGTGGTTGAGAGAATGCAAGTGACCCGGCTGATAGAGGGGAGGGGTGCTTCCCCTGGGTTGGTAAGACGCAGAAAGCAGCTGAGGGAGAGCTGCTGGGAAAAGGTGTGTCTGACCAAGGAGAAAACACTCTTAACCCAGAGAGCACAAATCACAACCCTCTAAGAAAAGGGGGCAGGGATGCTGGAGTGGGGATCACAGGGTAACCCAAAACAGGGAGATGGATTTTTTGCATATGCATAACCTTGGGGTTGGGAAACAGCTCCACAGAGGGCCAGCCAATATGCAGAATCCCCCTACATCAGTGGTCCCCAAACTTTTTTCCTCATGCCCTCCTCTTACCCCTGTCCACACTCAAAACCCCGAGCGAGGGCTGGAAGCAGGGCTGTGGCTCCGGGAGAGGGGACTTGGAGAGAGGTCAAGACTGGGATCACAGTTGGGTGGGAGTGGGGCAAGGTGGAGGGCCAAAGCCAGCAGCTGGAGCTGGGAGCAGAGCTGGCAGCCGGGTCTCAGGGCCCCAGGCAGGCAGTCAGGGTCGGGGGTGGAGCTGTGTGGTGCTCCCTCCATGTCCCCTCTGGGGGCTGGCCCAGACACCAGCTGTGCCCCCAAACATTCTTCCATGCCCACCTAGTGGGGCACATCCCACAGTTTGGGGACCTCTACCCTACATCCTTACCTCACCAGACTCTGGAGTATCACAACCCCAAAGATATGATGGGTTTGAGGACCCAGACTGAAGGGAACAAAACCGCAGTAACTGAACACATGCTAAGGTTCAGGAAGGAGTTGAAAGACACAAAGTGTATTGAACAAACCAGACTGTCTAAACAGAAGGTATAGTATGATAGAAATACTTGTAAATACCTACCTGTGATAAAGGATTTGTTGCTACAGTTAAACCTCATGATAAAAAGTTTGATGCTAATGTTTAATCTGATAACAAAAAATTTGATATAGATGGTAAATCCTATGAAAAGTTGCAATATGCATAAACGTTTGGAAAACAGATGACTAAGGGGGGATATGATAGAGGTCTATGAAATCATGACTGGTGTGGAGAAAGTAAATAAGGAAGTGTTATTTACATAACCGAAGAACTAGGGGTCACCAAATGAAATTACTAGGCAGCAGGTTTAAAACAAACAAAAGGAAGTATTTCTTCACACAACACACAGTCAACCTGTGGAACTCCTTACCAGGGGATGTTGTGAAGGCCAAGACTATAACAGGGTTCAAAAAAGAACTAGATAAATTCATGGAGGATAGGTCTGTCATAACTATAAAGGGAAGGGTAACAGCTCTCCTGTGTACAGTACTATAAAATCCCTCCTGGCCAGAGACTCCAAAATCCTTTTACCTGTAAAGGGTTAAGAAGCTCAGGTAACCTGGCTGACACCTGACCCAAAGGACCAATAAGGGGACAAAATACTTTCAAATCTTGGGGGGGGGGGGAAAGGCTTTTGTGTGTGCTCTTTGTTTTGGTTGTTGTTCGCTCTTGGGACTGAGAGGGACCAGACATCAATCCAGGTTCTCCCCATCTTTCTGAACAAGTCTCTCATATTTCAAACTTGTAAGTAAAAAGCCAGGCAAGGCGTCTTAGTTTTACTTTGCTTTCTCAACTTGTAAATGTACCTTTTACCAGAGTGTGTATCTTTGTTTGCTGTACTTTGAACCTAAGACTAGAGGGGAGTCCTCTGAGCTCTTTAAGTTTGATTACCCTGTAAAGTTATTTTCCATACTGATTTTACAGAGATGATTTTTACCTTTTTCTTTAATTAAAAGCCTTCTTTTTAAGAACCTGATTGATCTTTCCTTGTTTTAGATCCAAGGGGGTTAGATCTGTATTCACCAGGAGTTGGTGGGAGAAAGGAGGGGGATGGTCAATTTCTCCTTGTTTTAAGATCCAAGGGGGTTGGATCTGAATCCACCAGGAGTTGGTGGGAGAAAGGAGGGGGGATGGTTAATTTCTCCTTGTCTTAAAATCCAAGGGGTTTGGATCTGTATTCACCAGGGAATTGGTGAAAGGTTTCTCAAGGCTTCCCAGGGAAGGGAATTAGCTTTTTGGGAATGGTGGCAGTGGACCAGATCTAAGCTGGTAGTTAAGCTTAGAAGTCTTCATGCAGGCCCCCACAGTTGTACCCTAAAGTTCAAAGTGGGGAACCAGCCTTGACAAGGTCCATCAATGGCTATTAGCCAGGGTGGGCAGGGATGGTGTCCCCAGCCTCTGTTTGCCAGAAGCTGAGTGACAGGGGATGGATCACTTGATGATTCCCTGTTCTGTTCATTTCCTCTAAAGCACCTGGCACTGGCCATCGTCGGAAGACAGGATACTGGGCTAGATGAACCTTTGGTCTGACCCAGTCTGGACGTTCTTATGTTCTTAAGCTCTTGGATATGCTGGGAGTGGTAAATAAGAACACACTCTGTAATGAAAACAAGGAGGAGTCCTGTGGCACCTTAAAGACCAACAAATTTATTCGGGCATAAGTTTTCATGGATATATAACCCACTTCATCAGAGGCATGGAGTGGAAATTACAGTAGGCAGGTATAAATACAACTAACACGTAACAAGATGGGAGTTACCTTACCAAGTGGAGGACCAGTGCTAATGAGGCCAATTCAATCGGGGGGATGTGGCCCACTCCTAACAGTTGATGAGAAGGTGTGAATACCAAAAAGGGGGGAAATTACTTTTTGTAGTGAGCCAGCCACTCCCAGTCTCTATTCAGACCCAGTTTGATAGTGTCAAGTTTGCAAATTAATTCCAGCTCTGCAGTTTCTTGTTACAATTTAGTATATTAAAATTAACTTGTTTCTAGGTCTTCACTACAAGTAGTAGGAGTCTCAGCTAGGGGCCTACAGATCCAGGGGTCAAGCTCTGGCAATGCCTTAGCTTGCGTATGGAGTGCTGTGGGTTGCATGGGGAAAAGTTCTCTTTATAAAATTGTGCTTAAAAAACCATGATAATCTGTAAATCATGGTGTGAGTCACCAAAACAGAGGCATTTTGCAATTCAGTCACTTGTCCAACATTTTGCTGGCTGGTGTGACACCCTGGCAGGTTTGAAGTTTGAGAGCTATGTTTCATAGGGGCAGTGAGGGCAGCCCCGGACGAAAGGGGAGCCCTCTAGGTGGCAGACTAGGAACACAAGGAGGCCGCTCCAGGCGGCTGCAGCTACTGCTGGTTGTATCCATTTCCCAGACGTCCACAAGAGGCTGGGGCATCTTTCAAGAAGTGACAACCTAGATTCCTTCAGCTTCACAGACGTTCTCATCGACCAACAGGTTATGTTGTTGCTACTAAATATCACAGGTTTCTTCTGGTTTGTGTCAGTCAGTACATTTTAAACGAGGGTAAATTGTTATAAACATAAAGAATCATTTCACCCCTCTGTTTGGCTTTGTGATTTGGTAAGAATATTTATTCTCTTTTTTGCGGGGGAGGGGGATATACGTATTTGAAACTGTCACACACAGGGGGGCACTGCATCTTGCAGGGTGCTGGGGGGAAGTGAGGAGGACCTACAGCAATTACAATCCACGCACTTTTCCTATATTCTCATCATGACTGTTACATTCCCTGAACACTCAACAGTGTTTAAAAGTTCAAACTCGTCCGGCCCCTTTTTTCCCCTCAGTAAGTGGCTAAGAACAAACATTTCTAGCTCTTGCTCCAGGATCTCCTGGGGCTGTGCACTTGTTAGCTCTCACCAGCTAAATAGGGTCAGGTCTGAGTCACAACTTAGATGGGAGTCCGCAAAGATAAACCAAGGGCAGCAAAAGAGTCATGCTGGGATGGTCTGTTAGCTAAGGGCTCATCTTATTGACTCGGGTTCCTGCAGCATGCTTTGGAGGTCATGCACGCAACTCCCTCACCTTGCACTTTCACTTTCCATATTCTGCTCCCATATATAGAGGAGAGAAGGGGAGGCTCAACATCATACAGCTGGAGATTTGCCTCTGTGACTTCACAGAAGCTCAGAAGAACCAGTGCACATAGGAGCTGACGGTAAAGAGGTTTCTCCCGGTTGGTGGAGTGTTTCTGGGAGACTGTGTGTGAGAGCGTGTTGGGGGCGTGGGAGAGGGTGACTGTGTGTATGAGAGAATGTGTGTGTGTGTGTGCCTGAGTGAGTGTGTCAGTGCGCTATCTTTTTAAGCCAGAGGTCCCCAAACTGTGGAGTGCACTGCACTGGGGGGCACAGAGGAACCTTCAGGGGGCACAGCCCAGGCCAGCTCCCATGGGGAATGGGGAGGGAGTGTCCCCAGCCCTGGCCTCCTTACCCCTGTCTGCATCCACCCCAAGCCTTGGCCCCACTCCCAGCTGGCAGGGCACGGGGGCATGGACAGGGATAAGGGGGATGCGACCCTCAAAAGTTTGGGATGCATTGCTTTAACCCGAGCACTCAGGAGCCTGAACACTTATTCAGTTCAGCAGCAGCTGCAGCCCCCACTCCTGAGCCAGAGGCACCGGCACAGACAGACGGTCTCCCCAGCCCAGCTCAGCAGAGACCAGATACATGAGCTGGGGGAGGGGGGCACCCCAACATCAGCCCCTGCCCAGCTTTGCGCAGCAGATCAGGATACAGGCGCCTGCTCCCAAGCAGCTTGGCCAGCAGAAGCTGGGGGCGGCAGGGATAGTGCTGCGGCTTCGCACAGCAGAGGAGCAAGGCAGTGGGAAGAGGAGGAGCAGTATCTTCCCTCCCGCTGTAAACTTCACCCAAATGTGGTACAGAGCTCGGGGGGTAGTTTCTGCACTACAGTAAAAGCTTTATCATCTGGCACGTTGGGGGAATGAGGGGTGCCGGTTAGTCAACAATTCTGGTTAATTAAGAATTATACTTACCAGTGGAGGGAGGGAGTTTGGGTGTGTGAGGGGGTTCAGGACTGGGGGTTGGGGCACAGGAGGGGGTGTGGGCTCTGGGAGGGAGTTTGGGCGTGGGAGGGGGCTCAAGGCAGGGGGTTGGGGCACAGGAGGGGTTTCACGGTGCCAGATCCATGCAGCACTCACCGCAGGCAGCTCCCTGCCGCTCCGAAATGTCCCTGCTGCTCCTAGGCAGAGGCGTAGCAAAGGTTTCCAAAGCCAAAAGCTTCCAGCATTAAAGGAAGAAACAGAAGGGTTAACTTCATGCCAAAGAGAAATGGATGTTCCCGTGTCATTTAGCAGATTGGTGGCCTCTAACCAAAGTGAACCCCCAAGGGCGACCACAGCTATCGAATTGCAAAGGACAAAAAACTTTACATGAGGCCTGACACCCTCATTGTGAAGGAGACGGGTCCGGTGAGGCAGTGAGTGTGGTCTGTGCTACTCCCGGGGCAGATGTGTTCGGCTGTGAACTGTAGTTACTCCATCAGTTTGATCAGGCAGCCTATTTACTTGTTTTCTAAGGTGCTGGTAAGGATATGGAGGGTAGCTCTCCTGACCCTCCTGATGCAGCGCGGGGGATGCATGCTGTGTATATTGACGGCTATTATAATTTTCTCCCCTGCCCACCCTTTGGTGTGGCGGAGGGTTTTGTGGCCCAGAGGGCAGCCAGCTAGAATTTATTCCTAAGCGTGTATGTCATTAAAACCTCCCCTGGGTTTAACAAAAACAGCTGAATTCCATCCAGGGAAATTTTTCCCTTTATCCTTAAAATCCTGGGCTTGGAGTCTTTGCCTGCTCACGGTTAACCCTTCGGGTCCTTCCACCTTTGCTATGTTTTCAGTGATTTTATTTTTCCCTGCTTCAGCCTTACTGGCCATGATACTTTCGTGTGTTCTCAGCATTACTTCCAAAACTTCAGTTCGGGGGGTGTCTGGTTTTCCTGCTCATTCCATTTTATTTTTGATCCCAGTTCTAGCATTATTCAATAGCAAACTTACATACTGGGGGCCTGATGCCAATTAACAGTGCCATTTATCTTATTCATTTGCCATGCAGAAGACAGCCTTTCACGATAATTTGTACAAAGTTCCCCTGGGGATTTTTAATATTTGCCATCAGAGTAATTCCAGTTTGCCCAGGATTTAGAATTCCCTGGAACTGCGTTACTGGTTCATCAAAGCCTTTTTCTAACATTCCATGCTGGCCGGTCAGCTGTCATCAGCAGTATTTTAATGAGGTCTTCTTGAGTTAAATGATGTAGCTCCTTTTGTTGTTTAAATCTGTTAACATGCAGAAAGATGGAATCCCCTTTTTGCAAGTGACCCACCTGTTGAGCTACAGTGTAAGTGTTTTAATATTAGTAACAGCGTCTGACCCTTCAGTTTTAGTGGAAGTTTTTAATCTATTTATTTTAGTGTTAAAGGAAGGTCCTCGTGGTTGTCAAGGCATGCCGCTGGGCTCTGCCTCCTCTTCCTCAGATTCTGTTTCTTGTGCTTCTTCCTCAGATTTTCCCCTAAATCAATCAAACTCTAGTGACCTTTGGTAGCTATTTGTTTAGACTGTCTTGTTCTCCCTGCGGAATCTTAACTATACTCTCTCTCTTTCCTCATCTACCTACCCACAGTTCCACATACTCATAACCATACCCCTGACAATCCCAATAAACATCACCTGAGAGGGATGGATAGGAGGTGCTGTGGGGAGCAGACAATCTGGTCTTAAAACTGCTTTCTGCCCTTGAAAGCTCTGACCTGTCTCTTCAGAGAGAAGAAGAATTTAAACTTACACTGACTCTGGTCTTTCAGTCTTGCTGCTGTAACCTGACTTTGCACTTCTAAAATCATCTGCTTGCAATTTCCACCCCAGGTTTTCCTTTCTCTGCTGACTCCCTGATTAGCCTGCCTGCCCTGTCCATCAGGCTGACCTTGAGCATTGGCCTTTCCCCGTTGGTCCTGGGGACAGTCAGTCTCAGGATCCCAGTTACCCATCGACCCTTCCCCTAGGGTTACCATATTTGAACTTTCAAAAAAGAGGACACTCCGGGGGAAGGGAGGGTGTAGCCCCGCCCCTAGCCACTCCCTCCCAATTCCCGCCCCCCTGACTGCCCCCCACAGAACCCCCAACCCATCCAACCCTCCCTGCTCCTTGTCCCCTGATTGCCCCTTCCCTGGACCCCTGCCCCTAATCACCCCCCGGGACCCCACCCCTTATCTAAGCCTCCCTTATCTTTGTCCCCAACTGCCCCCTCCTGAGACCCCCCCACCCTACCTGTCCCCTGACTGTTCTGACTCCTATCCACACCCCTGCCCCCGCCAGATCCCCGGGACTCCCACGCCTATCCAACCGCCGCCTGTTCCCTGACTGCCCCCCCCCCCGAACCTCCAACCCATCTAACCCTCCCTGTCCCCTGACTGCCCCAATCCCTCTCCACACCCCTGCCCCC
>NW_020694905.1:93758-198600 GCF_002925995.2 Terrapene triunguis
TCCCCTGACTGCCCCAATCCCTCTCCACACCCCTGCCCCCTGACAGGCCACCCCCAGAACCCCCACCCCATCCAACCCTCCTGCTCCCTGTTTCTTGACTCACCCCCAGCGCGGGGGAGGGAGTAGGGCTGGCCAATCAGGGCCAGCTGCCATGGGCAGGGGGGTGGCTTTCTGGGCCACTCTAGTTTCAAACCAGAGCTGCAGCCTTGTATCGGCACAAACAGCTCCTGCTCCCGTTTTGCTACTGGCGTGCTGAAGCTGCGGGGGAAGCAGGGGAGGGGCTTTTGCTGCCGGAGCGGCCCCAAGTGAGCGGCTCAATCCGGCGCGGCTGCCCTGTCAGCCGCTTTGGGGTCTTTAGATAGCCGTCCGGGGGGAAATCCCGGACATTTTTAGCTTTTTACAAATTCCCCCCGGACGGCTATTTAAAGACCCAAAAGCCGGACATGTCCGGGGAAACCCGGACGGATGGTAACCCTACCTTCCCCTTCCTTTTGGTACTGGGAGCCAGCCATCAAACCCCCCCAGTGTCAGTGAGGGGCCAGCAGTGCCCTTCCTTCCACTCACCCATGGGCTTTTGTTACCTGCCAGTGGGGGATTTAGAATTAGTGGGACCCGGTGCTCAGCTTCATTCTCTCTTCTCTCTCTCACCCCCCATTTTTCATTCATTTTTTCTCCATCCTCCTCCTGGGGCTCAGAGCTGGGGGTGCAGGAGCGGTCTGGGGTGTGGCCAGGAGTTTGGGTGATAGAGGGGGCCCAGAGCTGGGGGTTGGGGTGCAGGGTCTGGGTGGGAGTTATGGTGCAGGAGCAGGCTGGGAGTGGGGGTCTGGCCAGGTGTTAGGGTGCAGGACAGGACTCAGGGTTGGGGCAGAGGTGCAGAGCGCTTACCTGGGACAGCTCCCATTTGGTGTGGGGGGATGCTGATGGCTCTGCATGGCCCTGCGCTCACCTGCAGGCACCGTCCCCTGCAGCTCCCCTTGGCCGCGATTCTCAGAGCCGCCTTTTGGGGGGTGGCGACCGTGGCGGCCGGATCTTTGGCAGCCCCAGTCGTCGGCGGTATTTCGGGGGCGGGACCTTCCTCCGCCTAGGGTGGCAAAAAAGCTGGTGGCGCTCCTGGCCCTACCTAATAAACACTAGAAAGACTTTGGGCTGAGGTTTGCTCTATGAGACTTGAAAGGTCCTTTTTAAATGTCTAGTGTCTTGAATGCAAGTTATTATTTTATTGTATATGTAACAATCTGTTTCCAATACTTCTGTTTGCTATCACTTAAATCTCTTCTCTTTGTTAAATAAACTTATCCTTGCTCTCACTACAAACATATCTGAGTGCTGGTGCTAAGCAGAGCGGTGAGTTGTAACTGGTACTGAGGGATGTCCTCTTCCATTGGGAATAGCAGATCTGTGAGTGCTGTAAGTGTGTGGGGGACAGGGGCTAGGCACTCCAGGGAGACACTCAGCAGACTCGGGGGACAGAGTGTGCCTATCGCTAACCTATAGAGAGAAAGCGGGGCTGGCAAGGCCTAGAGGGGAGTGATTGTGTGTCCCATGGCCAGTGGAGGTGGGGAGCTGATCCCTGGAAAGCACAGATAAGTCTCCTCATGCAAAAGGCAGGTTATAGTGAGGTTCCACACAACCCTGGGTACCACTGGGAAGCATCACACCACAGGTAGCCAGTCCCCCACCTAGGGATGGATCCGAGCCGCCACCCCCAAGAGGAGAACAGCCCCATATCCCACTCCCCACTGCCTGAGCCAGCCAGTCCCCCACTCTGGGGCTGGATGGGAGCTGTCACCCCCTAGGAGGGAAAGGCCCCATGCTCCATTCCCCACCCCCTGAATCTGGAGTCAAAACCAAGCCCGAACCCTAGATCTGAAACTCTCCATATCCCATTCCTCTTGATGCTTGATTTGGCCAGTTCCTACTAGCCCTTGACCTGAGGCCACATTTAATCTCATGTCATTGCTTGGTTCTCCTGAGCCAGCCAGTCCCTCTGACCTACAGGCAGAGCAGTACCTCATCTTTTTTATTATGTCACATCACTTTTCTTGTAACCTTGGTCTCTCCTTGGCTCCCTCAGAACAGACCTCACTGCCATGGCTGAGAAAATACCCAGAGAGTTTGCTGAGCAACATGAAGGTCTGAGAGCTACTATGAGTGGGGATAACTCTGCGGAAGAATTCACCTGCATAACTCCAGAGGACTTATCGGAGATCAAGAATGCATTAGAGGGAGGCAGAATGGCAGACGCAGTGTCCAAGATCAAAGAAAATCTTAATGCCCTAGACAACATCAAGCTCAACATCGCCATCACAGGAGAGTCAGGCTCTGGGAAATCGACCTTTATCAATGTCATCAGGAATCTGGGAGATGAAGATACTGGTGCTGCTATAACTGGAGTGGTAGAGACAACCTGTGAGCCGCAGCCTTATCCACACCCAAAATTTCCCAATGTAACCTTCTGGGACCTGCCTGGGATTGGGACACCCAATTTTAAATCAGAGAATTACCTTGAGGATGTTAAATTCAGCCGCTATGACTTCTTCATAATCCTTGGCTGCGGGCGCTTTCGAGATGTCCATGCCCAGCTGGCCCGCGCCATCCAGGAAAGGGGCAAGAAGTTTTATTTTGCACGCTCCAAAGTGGACACAGATCTGGAGGCTTCCAAGAAGCGCCGGCCCAAAGCTTACGATGAGCAGCGCATCTTGCGGGAGATCAGAGAGGACTGCGTGAAGTGTCTGCAGGCAGAGGGCGTCAGCTTCCCCAAGATTTTCCTCCTGTGTATCTTTGACCTGGACAAGTATGATTTTCAGCAGCTGCAAGAAACCCTGGAACATGAGCTCCCCAGTCACAAGAGTCACACTCTGCTCCTGGCCATGCCCAACATTTCTCTAAATATCCTGCTGAAGAAGAAAGCCGCCTTCCAAGGGCAGATATGGAAACTAGCTGCTCTGTCAGCTGGTGTTGCTGCGGTCCCTATCCCAGGCCTCTCTGTGGCCTGTGATGTGACAATTTTGGTGAAGGCCTTGCGAGATTATTGCAAGAGCTTCGGCCTGGATGATGAATCCCTCACTAAGCTTGCCCAGAAGTTTGACAAACCCGTGGAGGAGCTGAAGGCTGTTATAAAGTCCCCACTGGCCAAGGAAATCTCAGCTAATTTGGTATACAAACTGCTGACCAATGCTGTAGGTGGTGCCCTGATGTGTGTGGAGTATTTAGTGAGCAACATACCAGTGATTGGCTCCCTTGCAGCCGGAGGGATCTCTTACGGGACCACGTACTACATGCTGAACAGCTTTTTGAATGAAGTGGCGGAAGATGCTCAAAGAGTTCTGCTAAAGGCTTTAAAGGAGACAGAAATTTAGTAGGCCAGAGAATGGCAAACAGACGATCAAATCAGCATAACCAGAGTAGAGATGGAAAGGATCCAGGTGCATCTAGAGATCAGAGCAGAACTATCTCAAACTTTTTCACAGCCCACACAAGTGGTTGCATTGTCTTTCCTGATTTTGACGGGTCATGTCCCCAATTTCCCATGATAGGATGATCATTTAAACAACATTAACTTTAGAGCAGGCAGAATTTCTTTCCTGTCACAAAATTGTTATAGATTAAACTGATTTGTTTTTCTTTTTAATGTGAATTTTTTTCAAGTTTTCAACAAAAGAAATTGAACTGACATTAATATTTTCATTTTGTTTCAAATTGAATTTTACCTTTACTTTCAGTTTTCCACAACATTCTGTTCCCTTGCCCCATTTTTCTCTCTCTTTTTTATGTTCCTTCCCTACTTAAGTTGGGAAGAGTTGGAGAAAAGGGAGGGGAAAACTGGAAAACTAAAAATTGAAAACTGATTTTCCTTGCTTTTGAAAACCAAAAAAACTGAATCTTTGATTTGAAACATAATGAATGAAAATATTTTGTTTTGTTTCAAAAATTTTCATTGAAAAATATCAAGTGAAAATCTTTCTCTCATTGCTCAATCAAGTCTGTTTAACTTCCCATCCTCTCTGACTATGAGACAGCCTTCCAAATGTGAGCTGGTGCAGAGATGCCTGCCTTGAATCTGCAGACTATCTGGAACAGGAGCTGTGGGAGTTTTTAACTGTTCCACTCATATCAATAGCTAAGGATGACAGTTTAAATAGTTTTCCCTTCACCCTCTTCCCTGGTTCCTGTCACACTAACAGAAAGCAAAAGACCAGAAATCTGAAGTGCAAGGCAATGTGATGTTTATTGGGGTTAGTTTCCAGCAAGCATGTGTCCCATAACTCTAATGCTGCAGATCCTTGTGTCCCTTTCCCCCCTCTTCAGGAGGCATCATTGTACCTGAAATGCATGCTCTCGGTCCCACCCCTTACAAATTATGGTCCTGTTCCGTTTTGCGGGGTCATGGGTCTGGGGTCTTTGTCGCACCTCTTTTGTAAGGGGTACAGTCATGGGCAGGCATTTATCTGGCCTTTTAGTGTTTTACCTTCCCCCTGATCCCCCTTGCCCCTCCCGACTGGTTGCTTGACCTTACCTTGAGATAGTTGAGACAGTCTTCGAATGCGCCCATATATTACACTCCCACCGTGCCCAGTAACACTTTAACTGTTCTTATCTGTTCCCATTATACTAACAAACCCATCTGACTAGGCAAAAGCAACACACACATTACCTTTGTCCTTTGTTCACACATATTAGTAAGAATGTATGTGTACCAAAAAATCAAACAAGGAAGCCAAACTCAGAATGTTATCTCAAGCGAAAATACAGGCCTGAATCCTACATGGGCACTAGCACTCCTAACAGCTAGATACTGTGGAGATCTCTTCTTTGTACATACTTAAGATACACTGATTAAGCAGAAAACATTACTAGTTATTAAATGATAGTGGAATAGTAGCGTTGGCATAGCTAAAGCTGTGGCAGAGTTTTCCCTTTGATAGGCGTGTTAAACCTTTATTTTTAGGAAGTAATAGTGGCCACTTACTGCTTTGAGATGATCCCTTATACCCACAGCTGCGATTTAAACTGCTGGTAGTGGTTTCATATTCTCAATTTATTGTTTTTCATGGAGCTCAATTTGCTCAACTCCAGCCCCTGTCTCTGCTCAGACTGACCCGTCATCTCTGGATAGCAACTGTCCTGTGTTGTCATGTAATGAAGAGGGGTTAGCTCATGTGAGGGATCAGACCTGTTAGAGGTTTTGTGTGGATCTGTATTCCTTGTGTCTCCATAGTTATCCTGACTCCATAATCCAGCTTTATAGGAATCATTTTACTGAAGTAACCCGTAGCATTTATGCAGCATTTGAAGAATGAGGTCTCACAGGGACATGTGACCATGTCACCTGATACTGAAATCCATTTAAATGTTCTACTTTTCCATTTTAGAAGGAGGGGTGGGGGCTAAGCACAGACAAAAGAGTCCCGCCTTGTGCCAAAGCTCTAAAAGGGAGTGGAGCAGGACAAAGGTGTCTGCCAGTCATGAGAAAACCCCTGCTTGCCACCTGAGATGTCTGCTGGATCTAACAAGGACTGTACCAGGGGAAAGGATTGGGCCCAGACTGGAAAGGCGTCTAGTCTGTGAAAGAAGCTTATTAGAACATCTTTGAGGGTGAGATATTGCTTGTAATCAGTTTCTTAATGTATTAGGCTTAGACTTGCGTGTTTTGTTTCATTTTGCTTTGTGACTTACTTTGTTCTGTCTGTTATTACTTGAAACCATTTAAATCCTACTTTTTATACTTAATAAAATCACTTTTGTTTATTAATAAACCCAATGTAAGTAGTTGTTACCTGGGGGGGAGGGAGCGGGTAAACAGCTGGGCATATCTTTCTTTCAGTGTTATAGAGGGTGGACATTTTATGAATTTACCCTGTATAAGCTTTATACAGAGTAAAACGGATTTATTTGGGGTTCAGGCTCCCAGAAAGGCTGAAGAGGGGGCACTGGGAAAGTCCTTGTTAACTGAGAAGTCCCTGGGCTGAGTGAATCTCAGTTTAAGTGAACTGAAGAAGGGCATGACCCAACCTCTGGGTCTGTGCTGGAGCTAACTGGAGTGTCTGACTCAGGAAGACAAGAATGGAGGGGTGCCTGTTCTGGCAGGAGGGTCGTTCTCAGTGGTACCCCAGTGCATCAAGTGACAGTCTCAAGGGGGGTCTCTGTGACTGAACCCGTCACACCCAGAAAGGGACACAGTATTCCCAACTGAGGCCTAATCAGTGCTGCATAGAATGGAAGAATTACTTTTCATGTCTGGCTTCCAAATTTTTTGCTAATACATCCCAGAATGATGTCGCCCTTTTCTGCATTAGTATTACACTGTGCTGCTTAGGTCTGATGTGGGACAGCTGAAATCACTGGCACCTGGGTGGAACCTTAAGAGACTGAACTGGCAGCAGAAGATGATGGTGTGGTGGAGTGGCAAAGGCATTGCTTGACATTCCTTTGCACCCCGCCCCCCCCCCCGTTGGGAGGTGATCTCATGTAAATGCACCTTGGGACTGTGGATCTTTGATGACCAAGAATAGCAGCTGTGAAATGGAGAGAGAGGGGAGTAGTGTGTGATTTGTTTGTTGGACTTTCACTTTGCAAGATGAGAAACTGAGGCGAAGTACACTATCCCAAAAGTACTCTGGGGCAGGAGTTTTCCTCATGGCCAGATGTGTTTGAATCATGATTGGGTGTTTTCCAAAATTTCCTTTTCCCCATTTTTATTAAAAGTTTTTTCTGCTAGACACAGGCTCACTGCTTGTGAGAGGGGAAGTATTGCCTCTTTGAGGCCCCCAGGAGTGATGTTTAATTTTCCCAGATCACTGGGTGGGGTCTCGAGCTGGTTCTGTGTTGTATTGTTCAGATGGACCCCTGGACATTGAACCCAGCCCTTGTTGCTTCCAACTCCACCTGACAAGAGGGTTACAGAATCATGAACTCTTATCATTTCATGATCACTGTGATGGGTTGGATCACAGAAACCCCCTTGGGAGCTGCCAACTGATGTGCCAAGACTACTTCTGCTCCTGCTTTCCCTGCCAGCTCGGGACCCCAGCACCCTGTCTTGCTGAGCCAGACATGCCTCTCTGCTCCAGCACAGACCCAGGGCCTGAATTACTTGCCGCAAAGCTGCAGACTTGACTGAAAGCAGCTAACAGAAGTGTTCTTGTCTTTAACAGTCAGATGCCCAACTCCCAATGGGGTCTAAAACCCAAATAAATCTGTTTTACCCGGTATAAAGCTTATGCAGGGTAAACTCATAAATTGTTTGCCCTTTATAACACTGATAGAGAGATATGCACAGCTGTTCCATCCCCCCCCCCCCCGATTAATACATAATCTGGGTTAATTAATAAGTAAAAAGTGATTTTATTAAATACACAAAGTAGGATTTAAATGGTTCCAAGTAGTAACAGACAGAACAAAGTATTACCAAGCAAAATAAAATAAAACATGCAAGTCTATGGCCTGGTCCACACTAACCCCCCACTTCGAACTAAGATACGCAACTTCAGCTACGTGAATAACGTAGCTGAAGTCGAAGTACCTTAGTTCAAACTTACCGCGGGTCCAGACGCGGCAGGCAGGCTCCCCCGTCAACTCTGCGTACTCCTCTCACCGAGCAGGAGTACCGGCGTCGAAGGCGAGCACTTCTGGGATCGATCCCAGAAGATCGATTGCTTACCGCCGGACCCGGAGGTAAGTATAGACGTACCCTATGTCTAATACAGTAAGAAACTGAATACAGATAAGATTCTCAACAGTTCCAGAATGCTTCCTTTTACAGACTAATCTCCTTTTAGCCTGGGTCCAGCAATCACTCACACCCCCTGCAATTACTGTCCTTCATTACAGTCTCTTTCAGGTATCCTTGGGGGTGGAGAGGCTTTCTCTTTATCCAGCTGAAGACAAAATGGAGGGTCGAGAAGATGTACGGGGCCAAAGGGGAAGTGGCCCAGGGAAGTTAGGTGGACAAGAGGGGAGAGAAGGAGCACAGGGAGAGGCTGCCACTAGAGGGTCCCTGGGTGGGGACCCAGAGTAACGGGTGGGCCTGGGTCCCCCTCTTCCCCCCTTGCACTGCACCTGGCCACAGGGGGGTGGGGCCGAGACAGACTGCAACCTGCTCCTGAAATGAGGGGCTAGACATTGGGGTTGTGGTTGGCCACTGAGGCAGGTGCAAGCTGAAAGACTGCTGTTAACCCCCGCCCCCAAAGGGGGTGAGACTGGAGTAATGGGCACTGCCGGAGAGCAGTGTCCTGAAGAGGACGCCACCAAGCAGGGAGCAACGCGGTTCCCAGGGCAGCAGAACAGACAATGGGCAAGACACTCTGCGCCGAGGGCACTCCTCAGCTGACAAGAGCTAATTCCCAGAGCAACCAGCGGGAGGTGCCAGCGGTGATGAGTCCTGACCCCGTGACACCATTATACTATCAATCCCATCTGGCCTGGCAGAAGCAACATACACAGTGTCTTTGTCCTTTGTGCACACATATTAGTAAGGAACCCATTGTTCACCCACATTAGTCAGAATATAAGTGTATCAAAAGTCAAACAGGCAAACAAGACTCTAAATTTTATCTCAGGTAAAGATACAGGCCTGAATCTGACATTGTCACTAGCACTCCTAACAGCATACAAGAAGGCGAGGGAGGGCAACCACAAATCTGGGGGCACCCAGCAGACTTTTTACTTCTACAATGGACTGCCATGCTTTGTGAGGCCCCCACAGGCACCCTGAATATGACTGTGGGCACTTCATGAGAGACAGGACAGAATCCCTGAAGTGCACAATGAGAAGGAGGAGAGGGATGCAGAGGGGGACACAAAACATGTCTCACTAGATGCTGCAGAGGAAGGTGTAAAAAACCCACAGTAGCTGATGTGGAATAATTTGCATGCACATTAGGTCTTATCTTGGTGTCTGATAAGGAGAGATAGGCTTCAGCCCTGAAGAGGGAGGTAATATACCTTCTAAAATGGGTTAGCATTTAATTATGATTAAAGCCGAGCAAAGTCTGCAATTCTGAAGCAGTCCACCTGGCTGGCTGCCACAGAACCTGGCAACCCAGGTTTTTAACAACCCAGGCAGGTGAGCTGGCAGGAAACCAGGTAGATTTCCATCAGAAGTCTGTCTGGCTGCCTAGCAGCCAGAGTTCCATGAGAACCCTACCTGGTTTCCCGAGGAACTTTATCAAAATCAAACCCACTCTGCAGAACACGTCCATTTCAACAGATCAGTAAATTGTAACAAAAACCTGTTTTGACTGATCTTTTCCGGCCATCTCTAATTTTACTGCCATTTAAAAGTTTCCAAAAGTAGGTACATCAAGAGGAATCCACTGTGCTCGGTAATGACCATGTGATCTGTCAGCCGGAAGGGATCTCCATGAAGGAGTCTGTGTCATCACTCACTCACCAAAACACGCCCTAGCTTCCCATGGACTTCTGCAAATTGAATGCAGCCAGGACCAAGTGCAGGAGCAGAGTGCCTGCTTGCACACCAGCACCAGCTCTGCCTACTCTGCTTCCCTTCCTTCTGTATCCCCCATCCATTCCAGTGTGATACAAACTTCTCAACCTTCAAACCTGCCACACATCACCCGCAAGTAAAACATGTTCTGTGTGTGTCTTCCCCAGCTCCAAAGTACCTTCCTTCCTCCCACAAGGCAAGGGAGGTGTAGACAGCTGGTGCTTTCTCTTCCTCACTTTGAGCAGGCTTTGAGGTGGCAGAAATTTAGGAAAGAGGTAAGGATGAATGAAGCCATTTCTCTCCAGCTGCCCTTGCTGGCTAATATCTGTCCCTTGGGTCCCAACATGATATTCTACCACTGAAGGTGTTGACACATTACTCACTGGAAGGATGAGCAGAGGTATTTTTAAGCTGAAAGGTACTAATGGCTGCCATCAATAGATGACAGTGATGCCATATGTCACCCATTCCCCCCTCTTTCAATCTTCTAAATATCCCTCAAATCAATAGACTTCTGGCCATGGATGCCTAGAACATTCCCTGAAATTCTGGACTCGATCAGATCCAGCATTTGAAATTTATCACATCCAATGCCAGACAGTGGTGTGGATCAGTGGCTAAGGCTTGGAACTGGTATGCTAGAGACCTAGGTTTTGTCCTGACTATATCTATAGTGATGGTGCATAACCGCTCTGTTAACTCATTTAAAAAAATGGAAGAAGGATACACATGTGTGTCTGCTCTTTCTTGACTGCTTTCAAGAATTGGAGTTCCACCTGTTGTCTCCTGTCTTAGGCCACATCTACAGGGTTGCATCAACTTAAATTCCATTGATGATCATAAACTACTGGAATTACATCACTTGTGAATGTCCACACAATGCTCCTTCTTTCGGCGGAGCATGTCCAGAGTTGGTGCTCTAGCCTCGACAAAGAGAGCAGTGCACTGGGGGTAGCTATCCCAAAGTGCAAATCACCATATATATATATTGTGACAGGGTCGGGCCAGATGGCTACAGGAGAGTGATAGAAGGTAGATATATTAGCCCCAGAGTAAGCAGGTCCCTTTTTCCTGAGTAAGATAATGGGCAGTTCCAGAACAATCAGGAAGTTGCTGGAACCAATTAAGGCAGGCTAATTAGGACACCTGGAGCCAATTAAGAAGCTACCGGAATCAATTAGGACAGGCAGGCTAATCATGGCACCTGGTTTAAAAAGGACCTCACTTCAGTTAGTGAGGCGCATGTGAGGAGCAAGAGGCGCACAAGTTGCTGTGAGTGGGAAGGCGTACTGCTGGAGGACTGCGAAGTACAAACATTACCAGACATCAGGAGGAAGGTGGTGAGGACAAAGAAGGTGTTGGGAGGAGGCCATGGGGAAATAGCAGCTGTTACAAGAGACACTGTAGACAGTTGCAATCCACAGGGTCCTGGGCTGGAACCCGGAGTAGAGGGAGGGCCCGGGTTCCCCCCCCCCCCGATCCCTCTCAATTTCCTATTTGAGACAAGAGGAGGTGTTCTGTACTGTGGGTCCCACCAGAGGGGAAGGTCTCTGGCCTATCCCCTGACCCACTAAGTGGGTCAGCAGAGACTGTGGTGATTGTTCTCCCTTTCCCCATGCTGGCCAGTGATGAGATTAGCTGAGTGAATGGCAGGTTTGAGCCACTAGCAAAAGTGGCCAAACTGAGGGCCGCCGTGAATCTCTGAGGTGAGGAAATCTGCCAATAAGCTCAGGACCCACCAAGGCAGAAGAGGAACTTTGTCACTATATATATATCCATGTAATATGTTATAGGCCATTGAGGCCTAGTGTGGATGGAATGTTCTTGACATGAGTATGTGTGTTGCATGTTGGCAACTGAAGTGAGAACTTAAAGTTTCAAAGAGTCAAGAATTGTTTGTACAAAACAACTTTGTTATGTCCCTAGGAAAGAAGAATCAGCAGATAAGGAAATAACACCAGTTGGACTGCTATTAAAATGTACAAGAATTGGAAGAAATGGCACGCCTTGGATCATGGTGGCCAGCCCAAAACATGGCTGATCCTGCAGTATTTCATGAACTGCAAATCTGAAAGTAAATCTGTGGCACCTGCCCTCTGTCTGCCATGGAAAGGAACAATTAAAGATTGATATTGGCGTTCACGGAGCAGCTGCATACCGTAAACCATTGCTACTGGGCTCGGGAAAAAAGCACGGAGTGGTGGGATCAGATCATGATGTGGATATGGGATGATAAGCAGTGCCTGCAGAGCTTTCTGATGCACAAAGCCACCTTCCTGGGATTGTGCGCAGAGCTCAGCCCTGCCCTGTGCTGCAAGGACACCAGAATAAGAGCTGCCCTCATGGTGGAAAAGTGAGTGGTGATCACTTTGTGGAAGCTGGCAATTCCAGACTGATACCGGTCAGTTGCAAATCATTTTGGAAGTGGGAAGTCCACCGTGGGGTGGGGGTGATGCAAGTG
Source organism: Terrapene triunguis (assembly GCF_002925995.2). Classification (NCBI taxonomy): domain Eukaryota; kingdom Metazoa; phylum Chordata; order Testudines; family Emydidae; genus Terrapene; species Terrapene triunguis. The sequence continues at coordinate 105,665 of NW_020694905.1, forward strand.
TGCAGGACCATTAACTACCTCCGGATATAAAGAACTTTGACTCTGGGTAATTCATGGGAAATAGTGAAAGGCTTTGTGGCAATGGGATTCCCTAACTGCAGTGGAGCAATAGATGGCAGGCATATCCCAATTTTGGCCCCAACCATCTTGCGACAGAGTATATCGACATAAAGGGCTACTTCTCTATGGTACTGCAGGCGCTGGGCTCATTTCACTGACATCAATGCAGGGTGGTCATGGAAGGCCCATGATGCACAATTCTTCAGGAAGACTGGCCTGTATAGAAAGCTGCATGCAGGGACTTTCTTTCAAGAACAGGAGTACTTGTGGCACCTTAGAGACTAACAAATTTATTTGAGCATAAGCTTTCGTGGGCTACAGCCCACTTCTTCGGATGCATAGAATGGAACATATAGTAAGAAATATATATACATACAGAGAACATGAAAAGGTGGAAGTTGCCATACCAACTGTAAGAGGCTAATTAATTAAGATGAGCTATTATCAGCAGGAGAAAAAAAAATTGTAGTGATAATCAAGATGGCCCATTTCAGACAGTTGACAAGAGGTGTGAGGATACTTAATATGGGGAAATAGATTCAATATGTGTAATAACCCAGCCACTCCCAGTCTCTATTCAAATCCAAGTTAATGGTATGTAGTTTGCATATTAATTCAAGTTCAGCAGTTTCTCGTTGGAGTCTGTTTTTGAAGTTTTTCTGTTGCAAAATAGCCACTTTTAAGTCTGTTACTGAGTGACCAGAGAGGTTGAAGTGTTCTCCTCCTGGTTTTTTAATGTTATGATTCCTGATGTCAGATTTGTGTCCATTTATTCTTTTGCGTAGAGACTGTCCGGTTTGGCCAATGTACATGGCAGAGGGGCATTGGGTTTGAATAGAGACTGGGAGTGGCTGGGTCGTTACACACATTGATTCCACAGAAGATTCCAATAGGGGATGTGGAAATGCCTGCAAGCTGATTTTGAGCAGTCAGATACCAGGGCTATTTAAAGGGCTTGATGAGGGGCTATCTGAATCAGTGTAGGACATAAATAAAGAATCATTGTATTTCTAAGACTCAATTTTTATTAAACGGGGATTCACAGATTTCCATTTCTTGCAAGGACATGACACTGAGAAGCACGCTCTAAAATGAGGCTCTCACAGTTGTGTGTGTAAGTCCAGCTGTGCGTTTGTTTAAGAATTTTTTTTACAAAAGTATAAAATAGAAACAAATACTGAGTCACATTTCCTTGAGTAAGTAATGTGGGTCCAGAGCATTTCAGCGGTGGTGTCACTGTGCTTCAATGGGTAACAGCTGAGATGCCAAATTCAGAACAAACTGCTGAGAAATTAGGTAGACTCACCCCAAACTGGTGGATATTCTATCATTAGATTATACCAAACCAGTAACAAAAGTCAACTTCTCTCACCACATTGGTTAACAAGAAGCCAAAAAATGCCATCTCCTTATGCATTCCAGCCCTTATCTCACCACATAGGCACTAGACTTTATGATGAGTGGTTACTGACAGGGCTGGATTTACACCTTACATGCCCCTAGGCACAGCATCTTCAGCACCCCTCCCCGCCGCCTACAGTTGACCCTGCACCAATATGAATGTGAAACTTATTTCGCCTCGTATCAAATCCATGCCGACCACAATATCCTGGCTCCGTTCCTACCTGCAGCAGCTCCTCAAAGCAGTGCTGCCTTCCCCTAGACACCCTTTCTGCAGACGGAGCAACCCTAGGGCAATGGGGGCTGGCAGGGCACAGCCTCCCGGGAAGGCATGAGACCCTCTGCCACGCATGGTGCTCCCAGATGAGGTGCAAGGGGTGGACTGTACCTCTCCCTACAGTGAGCAGTTCCTGGGTATCTTCTGTCCCTCCTGCAAAAGAATGGGGCACTGGCCACACCCCTCCCATTACTTCCTCGGCAGTTGAGGATTGTGGCAGCCAAGACTGGAAAGGGGCTTGGACGCTCCCAGCACCTTCAGCAGCCACCCTGCCCAGCTGCAGCTCACAGCACCCCGCAGGCGGGCTGACTTGGACGATCATCCTGCTCCAGCCCCACATGCTGGGCAGCCACCAACATGTGCCAGGATCCCACTTTTAACTTTTAGGCACCCCTAGAATGCCAGCATACCTAGGCATGTGCCTACTGTGTCTAATTGGAAATATAGCCCTGGTTACTGAAAACCAATTTAATCAAATATAGGGTCCTTCCAATCCCAAGAGATCAGCCACTTAGCAAGGTCAGATTTTACCCAATTATCATGCTGGTGTCAATCCTTTAGTAACTAAGAGCTAAAGGTTTAATAATTAAGGAAAGAATAAGAGAGTTGGTTATTAGATCATATACATACAATAACATCAAAGTCTTTATATCAGGTTTGTAGCAGTGATGGGATAGACCACTTGTTTGTAAAGTTTCTCTGGTAACTTCCAAAAGATTGGAAGGTCCTCAGTCCATTGTTCAATACACTCATTTTAGTTGTGTAACCCTTCGGCCCATCAGAGTTGGCAGCAACAAGGGCCGGGTGCAGTATCTAGGGGTTCTATTTCAATAACACAACTCAAAACTGGCTCAAGCCCCCACCCAGTGACCTGGGACAATTACACACCACCCCCCTGGACACGGCTAAGAGGCAATACTTCCCCTCTCGCAAGCACAGAGTCTGAGTGTAGCAAAAACCTTTTAATAAAGGAGGGAAACAATGCGGAAACACCACAAACAGGATTTATAACACAAACCATGAGCAAAAGACCCACCCCCAAGTAAGTTTCACAGTGTCTTTTTCCCCTCAGGGTCTTAAGTCCAGCAACCCAACAGTCACCCCTCCCACAGTTTCTGTCCTTGGTCAGTGCAGCCCCAGAGTTCAGAATTTCAACTGCAAAGTTTACCTCCCAGTTTGGGTGGAAGTGGGGGAGGGGGCATCTTACATGCTCTGCTGCTCAGGTTGACGGCCAATTGCCACACCTCTTCGTGGGGTTCTGCTGCAGTCTTCACTGCCAGCTGCTCTGCTAGCTGCTTACCAACTTGTCTTCAGACTTCCCCCCCAAACTTAAACACAGCTCTCTGTGATCACAGTTCTCAGTGATTTTAGCTGGTAGTAGAGGAGCCACAGTGCTGGTGCACCACTAGCACAAAATAGATCTAATACTTAGACCCAAATATCATTGATTTCAGCTCTATAGCATATAACAAGACTCCTAATGGAGTCAAAACCAACTCTGTTATTACACAGTGGAGAGAGAAGAAGTAAGAATGGTGTTTAGAGCTCTCAGAAAGGGACCAAGACTGTTCAGTACACATATGTGTCCCCAGATTCTCTTAATTCATGGGATTTTGGAACCCATGTCCCTGGCCTAGCGAGTGCTACTTAGTTGAGGGCGAGTCCCTCCATCATTAAAATGCCAAGTACAGTTCTACAGTCCTTGATTCACATAACCAGGATAACAACACTTTATTACTCCTGCTCCAATAACAAAGAGACTGGAGATCCCACAGCAGCAAAGTGACCATTTGGGCAAGCAGTCCCATCATGCTAGGCAGGGTGGTTGTGCCCATGCAAACGAGATCAGCCCCTGAAGTCCTTTTCCACAACTCACCACCAGATGTCAGGGTAGAGCTCATCCTGACTCTGCTTACCATTGTAAATCCACAGTCCAGAGAATCCAGCTCAGGAAAGATGCAAAATGGAGACATCTCAGGGGTCTTTTATATCCTTTGCCATGTGCCTGGAAATTTAGTCGCTCAAACGCAGCTCACAGCCTCTGTTTGTGGAAAGTTACTGGCCTAAGATGCATCTGAAGAAGTGAGGATTTTTACCCACAAAAGCTTATGCCAAATAAATCTGTGAGTCTTTAAGGTGCCTCCGGACTCCTTGTTGTTTTTGTGGATGCAGACTAACATGGCTACCCCCTGATACTTGGCCTAAGATGGAATGCAAGGTAACATAAGCATATTCTTACATGTGTTGATGACTCACAGGGGTAGCCATCACCCATATCCATGCTGAGGCATCCACTGGAAGGCTTACTGGACAGGATGAGTGGCTTCTATGGCCCATTGTTAGAGTGAAGTGTCCTTAATGGGCCATCAAACTTGAATAGCCCATTCACAATGGGCTGGCTAGACTGGATATAAACTACCTTGTCTGTGTTATGAAAGGAACAAATAGATTTGAGATAGAGATACATAGCCAATATTCATAACTTGAGATATAGTGATGACACACGGATTTAAACAGGATAATCTTATTTAGCAATTCATTACTTTTCCATTGACACCTTACATGACATGCTTTGTACACGATTGGTTGGAATAGCAATGGTAATATCAATGATACAATTGGCCATATTTCAATCATACAGCATCACATGTAGATACTAGCTGGCCAACCTCACAGTCTTCCAGCCACCCCTACTTAGAATAATAGAAAGGTAGAGCTGGAAGGGATGTTGAGAGGTCAACTTAGTGCAGCCCTCTGCAAACCTAGATAAACCCTGACCAATGGATGTCCAATCTGTCTTTAAAAACCTCCAGTGATAGTCTAATCTTGCTCAACCAGAAGTTAGGAGTTGGATGGAGAGATCATGGTTTGAATTTTCTGCTTGTGCTCAGCAGGAGGTCAGACTAGATGGTCACAACAGCCCTTTCTAGCCTTAAAATCTATGAATCTATGAGTTGGTCTGAGCTGTTGCTGTAGGGATTCTGGAGTGCCAGGTCCGATGGGCCCATTGAGCTGACCTGGCACTCCAGGGTTTGGGGGAAACTGGGCCAGATGGGCTCATTAGTCTGACCCAGCATGACAGGGAGAAGGGCTGTGTTGGGCCAGATGCATCCATTGATCTGGTCTGGTAGTGCAGGGAGGTTGCTAGACTACATGGACCAGGGCTCCAGTTCAGTTCAGTCACGGACACTGCCCTAGCTGGACATTAAGTTCATAACATTCCTATAATGTTAACCCCAGTCCTTTCTTGCAGTCCTCTTGTTCACTGTCCCTCCTCCTCCTGGGTCCCCACCTTCCCTTGTATTGATTATATCCTGGATGAAGTGCTTTCCTCAGAGCCGCACCCTGCCTGAGTGGCCATGGGGCCTGGCACTTCCCAGCCTAGGTTTATACAGCATAGCACTTCTTATCTTCAAAGTATATTGACATTCGATATCTGAGACAAAGAGCCTTCTGGAAAGGATGTAGTTATCATTGTCCTCTTGTTAAGACTGGAGGCAGGAAGGAACAGCCTGGAATGACTCTTATATAGGTGCTATATATTAGACCACTTTCCGAACAAAAGTCACTTTATCCTCACAGCTCCTCTTATTCTGTCTCATGGCATAAAAACAGAGAAAAATATAATTACTCTTGCTGCAAGGTTGCAATGGTACATTCCTTTATTGCTTTGAATTCAGAGCAATAACACACAATAACCAAAAACAGAGAGAGAGAAAGCAGGCTGCTCTATAAGGCAGAGAGGCGCAACTCATCCACCTGGCTGCAGGCTGGCTCTTTGCAGACTGATTGCTAAACATCCAGATCTCCAGCTTCCCTACAGAGCTCCTATTCTACAGGCAGGTGCAAGAAATTCCTGACACTTAAAGTAATAGCTTGTAATTTTAACACAATTTTCAATACACCACCCCTCTGTGAGGCAGATATGTATGATCCCCATTTTACAGATGACATGGCTGCCACATAGAGGGGCTTAAATCTGTCCCCACTGGAATCAGTGACAAAGCTCCTATTGATCACAGTGGTGCAGGATCCAACCCAGAGGAACACAAGGTCACACGGCGAGTCTGGATCTTGGTAAGTGATCCAGCTGCCACTGGCATCAATGCGTGTCATCCCATAGGCCGTTGGAAGGGTTGGGTTTTGTGCTTAGTGAGGGAGGCACCTCTCAGGGATAGAGTCGGTGTTGGGGGTGTCCATTACTTTGCCTAGCAGTTACTCCCTCAGCTCAAGCGGGAGGAGAGAGGCTGTAATGTGACAATGCAACCTTTGTGCCTCTTTCCTTCGGTGCTATCTTCATATCACTTGCTTTAGGCAACCAGTGGATGGCTGTTCCGCTGCTGCTGCTGTTGACCGGTATGGCATGCCAAGGTTTTCTGTTACCCAGGATGCTCCTAAACAGCCTCTCATGACTCATGTTCACAGAGGCTGCTATTGCGCCCCTACTCCATTGCTGTGCATGTACACGGTTTGAACAGATTGTTTAGCATAAGTAGTTCACACATAGTTCAAGGCACCATGCAAGGGTTCCACCTTGAATTTAGCTGAGACACTCTGTGATAGTTTCCCAGACCCAAAGAAGAGCTCTGTGTAGCTCAGAAACTTCTCTCTCTCACCAGCAGAAATTGGTCCAAAAAAGATATCCCTTCCCCCACCTTGTCACTCTAAAATCCTGGGACTGACACAGCTACAACAGCACTGCACAAATTAAAATGTGTCACATTTATGTTTCTTTCTGTGTATGGCCAGTGATTACCTCTAGGTTCTTGGCTAGCACAGTGACAATCTTACATCCCTCAGTGAGCTCTTACACAATGGTCAGCAATGGTGTTGATCCACCTAGTACAACAAGGCTGTTGGTAAGGCCAAGAAGCTGATTGAGTCTGAAAGGGGCCTTACCCACTGCAGTGCAGCTTTGCCTCTAGAGCAACTTGTGACACTTCACCATGTGGAATAGGAGCAGTAATTTCACATGTGGGGGCAGATTGTGCTGAAAGGCTATTGCTTTTGTCTTCACAGCTATGCTCACACTGAGGAACTCTGACTTTAGTCTGGGGAGCTAAAGCATTTCACAAATCTCTCTCTGGGAAATGATTTACTCTGGTTAAAGATCATCAGCTGCTGCTTAACTCAAAGAAAACAGCCCCTGAAACGTCTGTGGCACGGTTACAGAGAAGGGCAATATTCTCGGGCATTCACTGTTATCATCTGGAGATCAATGGTACCAAACAACAGACAAATGCAGATTGCTTATCACACCTGCCATTGGAAGTGGCAGGTGAGGATACCCTAGTCGAACTAGAGAGAGTGTTGGTATGTTCTATACGGCACAAACTGAATCCTTGCCCGTAACAAATGCCATGGGACCGCACACAAAACTAAAAATGATCCAGTGCTGGCAAAAGGGAGTGAACTTACTGGGAGTGGATGGGCTGATGCCCACAAACAACTGTCTCCAGCTCCCTTTGCTTCGAAAGAACAGTTCAGCGTATAACAAGGGTGCCTACTTTGTGGTCTTAGTGTGGTTATTCCTACAAAGCTCAGGTCCCGTGTACTCCAAGAATTACCCAAAGGCCATTTGGGAGTTATAAAAGTAAAGGTCCTGGCCAGGAGTTATGTAGTGGCCAGGGATTGATACACAAACAGACAAAATGGCAAAATAGTGTCATGGTTGTCAGCAAACACAACACATGCCTCAACATGCTCCTTTGCATCCTTGGGAGTGGACATCCACCCTGTGGTAGTGAAGCCACAGAGACCATGCTGAACCATTCATGGGACATGGTTTTGTTGCAGTAGACGTCCATTCTGAATGGCCTGAAGTATTCTGTATTCCACTAACTGAATTCAACTCAGGCCATGTCTACACTGGCAAGTGAAAGCACTCTGACTTGCTGGCTCAGGAGTGTGAAAAATACCCGCCCCCCCCGAGCTCACCAAGTCTGAGCACTTTAAAGCACTAGTGTGAACAGCTTAGAGTGCTGGAAGCCCTGCTACCCAATCCCTGCTCCCAGCGCTCGGCCCTATTCCCCTCATGGTGCTTTCACGGCACCGCTTTGAACTTTCTAGTGTAGACTTAGCCTAACACTCAGATCTTCTGTGAAGATGTGTTCCACTTGGGTAAAGGTGCTCACTTGGATGGTGAGTGTGAGATCATCCATTATCCAAGTTTCCATGTCTGGGTCAATGGCATGTCGCTAATAAATTTTGAAGCGAGATGCTGTGAAGACAGATCCTAAAGATCTGCTGCTCTGTTGCATTAGATGTAAGTGAGACTTAAGACTGGTCAGCAAACTGTTAAGTGCAGTGATGTTCCGCAACATACTGTTTTTGCCACTGGATCCAACAGCTGCCAAAATCACCTAGAGACCAACATGCATCTCAATGAGAGCTGCAGTTGTCATTGATAATTTGAACCAGACAAATATTGGTTCATAAGGGAACAGCAAATGGGAGACATTTCCCTAAGCTGGACCATGTGTCAAGCCTTGATGCACAAAATAGCTCCCTGACCAAGTGACTAATTCTGGGGACCCCAACAGCCAAGACTCAGACTTACTGTGTGACCTTCGGCAAGTCCCTCAACCTCTCTCTGGCCCTGATCCTGCAAAACTGAAGTCAGAGGGAGCTGGGACTCTGGATTCAGTGGGTGCAGGATCAAGACCAGCATTGGGCAATTTTGCCATCTGTAAATTGGTAATAATATAGACCAGATTGTCATGGACCCCGTGAGGCTCAATTGATTTCTGTGTGTGAAGCACTTTGAAGCAAGAGGTCCCTGTAAGAAATCTTCCACTTGTGTATCTGTGACAATGGAAAACTCACGGGAGGGGTTTGCATTGCAGCAAGGTTCCAAGCCCTCCTCCTCCTGGGGTTGAAGGCTGCCTCTGATGCTCTGTCTGGCTTGGACAGCCCCACAGTGGGCATGAATTCTTCTGCCTCAATTTCCTCATCTGTGAAGATAGAGTCAGGAATAATGTCTGACTTCCCAGAAGGCTGCAAGACTCAAATTGCAAAAGTTAATGATCTGCTTTGAAAGTAAACATGCTATATACTTGCTAACCATGATTGAGTCTATGTTTTAGTGCAGCAACAGCTGCTTTTCAGTTTCACTTCTCCACTCTCCAGACCTTTGTCCCTTGCGTGAGAGGTTTATAACACTAAAGATAAATTCATTTTCGATTTTCTGGCAATCTACAGATAGACAAGAATTGTTTGTTCTGCCTATCTGAAGGTTCAGTGTCAAGCACTGCTATTTATCAGGGCACAATGTCCTCTGATTCTCAGGATACACAGGGACATTAGTGACAAGTAGTGCAGGTTCAAAAGGTAGACAAAAATGAAAGTGAACATTTCTGACAGCCTCCCCACACCCACCTTTCGAGACCATTTACAATTACATTTACCAAAACTTATCATGTAGACCACCAGGCCACAGTGTCACAGATAAGAGAACTGGATAAATCCATGGAGCTTAAGTCCATTAATGGCTATTAGCCAGGATGGGTAAGGAATGGTGTCCCTAACCTAGTTTGTCAGAGGGAGGTGATGGATGGCAGGCGAGAGATCACTTGATCATTACCTGTTAGGTTCACTCCCTCTGGGGCACCTGGCATTGGCCACTGTCGGCAGACAGGATACTGGGATAGATGGACCTTTGGTCTGACCCAGTACGACCATTCTTATGTTCTTATGATAAATGCACGGTGGAACACATTGTTTAGCATAAGTAGTTAGCACATATTCTAAAAGACCATTCAAGGTAGAGTGGTCTGTTAAAACCTCTGCAGTTATAGGACAAAAAGAGTTGACTGGGTTACAGATTGTTGCAATAAGTCATAAAGCCAGTGCCTTTGTTCATAGAATATCAGGGTTGGAAGGGACCTCAGGAGGTCATCTAGTCCAACCCCCTGCTCAAAGCAGGACCAATCCCCAACTAAATCATCCCAGCCAGGGCTTTATCAAGCCTGACCTTAAAAACCTCTAAGGAAGGAGATTCCACCACCTCCCTAGGGAACCCATTCCACTGCTTCACCACCCTCCTAGTGAAAAAGTTTTTCCTAATATCCAACCTAAACCTCTCCCACTGAAACTTGAGACCATTACTCCTTGTTCTGTCATCTGCCACCACTGAGAACAGCTGAGCTCCATCCTCTTTGGAATCCCCTTTCAGGTAGTTAAAAGCAGCTATCAAATGCCCCCTCATTCTTCTCTTCTGCAGACTCAACAATCCCAGTTCCCTCAGCCTCTCCTCATAAATCATGTGCCCCAGCCCCCTAATCATTTTTGTTGCCCTCCACTGGCCTCTTTCCAATTTTTCCACATCGTTCTTGTAGTGTGGGGCCCAAAACTGGACACAGTACTCCAGATGAGGCCTCACCAATGTCGAATAGAGGGGAATGATCACGTCCATGAGTTTTAATGTTTAGCAGAGTTATGAACTTATGCTCCCAAGCGCGTCTTTTGAAAGTGTTGTACAGGTTTCCTTTGAAGATGGGGACAGATCAGTCAGATAGAGAGTGATTGCTTTGTGAAAAGTGCTCACCCATAGTTGATAGGGTGTTTTTCTCTTTTATCAATTTCCAGTGAGAGTTCACTGGAGAGAGAAGTGATTGTCTGCTTTCACCCACATTAGTTGTTATTGGGACATTTAGTGCACTGGATGAGGTGCACATGTTGTAATAGGCGTGTGTAGGAACCATGGATCTTGAGAAGTTAGTTGCGGGTGGGGGGGCAGTATTGATAAATGTATCCATGGGGATATGGCTGCAGGTTTTGTATCTATTGTTCTGGCAGGGTCTGGTGCCTGTGTTTGCTTGCAAGAGAAGGGCTGCCGGACTTTCAGTTGCGACTGAGAGTCAGCCCCACTTCCTGACTATCTCCCATTTCTGGGAAAGGGGCAGCTCACCCCATTGCTTTCAGTTTCCATCAGAGTCAGATGAAAAAGCACTCTCCAGACTGCCTCCGGGGACTGTCACAAGCTCCCTGTAAACCAGACAGCGCTGTCTGAGTGATTTAAGATTCTCCATTGCTTGCACCTTGCAAACTCAGGCCTGGTCTACACCACAGAGTTTTGTCAACAAAAATTATATTGATGACCAAAAAGCATTCTAACAGCATTGGTAGTGCATGTTCACACTACTCTCCGTGTGCCAGCAGAGCGCATCCACCCTTCGTGCTTTAGCATCCACAGTGAGAGCAGTGCACTGTGGGTAGCAGTGCACTGTGGGTAGCAGTGCACTGTGGGTAGCTATCCCACTGTGCAACTCGCCACCTTCTGCCGCAAGGAGTTGTGGGAAGGCTGAGTGGATCGCGGTGCATCATGGGTGTGTGCTCGATGTCCATGAAGCAGTTTTTTCTTTCCCAGAATTCCAAGTGCTTCCGACTGCATTTCACAGCATTTTTCAATGGCCACTGCTTCCTGTGTGCCCGCCACCTGTGTCTGAAAGGATGGATCCCACACTGCTCTCTACAGTTGTGGTCACTGTTATGAGCACATCACAGATGGTTATTCAGTATATCATGAACCCCCAATGTGAACAGAAATCAGAGTTTCCTGACCTGCTGTGTGCCATGGAGAGAAAAAACACCAGATTACTTTTGACATTCACGGAACAGCTGAATATGGTGGAACGTCACTTTTGGGCTCATGAAACAAGCACTCAGTGGTGGGATCACATCATTATGCAGGTCTGGGATAATGAGCAGTGACTGCAGAACTTTTGGATTAGGAAATCCACCTTCCTGGAACAAGGAGGAGTCTTGTGGCACGTTAGGCCTTGTCTACACTACCAAGTTTTGTCGCCAAAAACTGTCTTTTGGTGACAAAATTGCGAGACCGTACACACTGCAAAGGCACTTTTGTCGAAAAAAACCGCCCAGTTTTGGTGACAAAAAACTTCCACCCCTGCAAGAGACTTTTGTCTCCCCCCCCCCCTTATTGTCAACAAACAAGCAGTGTAGACACCACTCCTGTTTTTTTTTTTCACTTTTATTGGCCTCCAGAAAGTGTCCCACAATTCCCATGCTGCCGCTCTGGTCAGCGGTTTGAACTCCACTGCTCTGTAGCCAATTCGCCCCTCCCCCTTGCAAGTCCTGAGAATTTTAAATCCCATTTCCTCCTTGCTGGCTCAGCATGGAGAGGTGTCCTGGTGTCTTCCCAGGTGAGCATGGCTGGCTATCGCACCAAACACGCTCCTGCTTGGACCACTGCGGAGCTGTTGGATCTGATCAGTATATAGGGAGAGGAGTCTGTTCAGTCACAGCTGTGATTGACCTGTAGGAATTGGGACACATATGGGCAGATTTCTCAAGGCTTGTGTGAAAAGGACTATGATTGGGGACACAGCAGTGCAGAGTGAAGATAAAGGAGCTGAGGCAGGCGTACCATAAGGCGAGGGAGGCAAATCATCGCTCCGGTGACAGGTTTCAGACCTGCGGCTTTTATAAGGAGCTGACTGCTATCCTCGATGGTGACCCCACCTCCATCCCCGATTGCCCCATGGATACTTCGGAGGCAGCAGAAAGAGGGGGTAACCCAGAGGCTGAAATTCGGGATGAAGAAGTCGAGCTAGAAGAGGCCGTGGAGCTCCCATCAAGGTTGCCAGTGGGGCAGGCAGCCAGGAACTTTTCTCCAGAAGTGCTGTATGGGGAGCAGGAAGCAGATGAGACGCCGGGTATGTTGCTGTGGCGTGTGTAGGGCATCAAAAAGTGGGAGGCACGTAGTGCTCTCTGTGAGCTGGACGTTGCCCTGTGTAGCTAATCTGCATGGCTAAGCAGGGTGTGGATGGACATCGAGAGCTGCAGGGAATCCTCCAGAGAGAGGCTCTGGAAAGTTTCCAAGAGGTACTTGTTGTTCCTCTGCGGCAGATTCCAAGGGATTGCAGCCTTGTTAGTTTCCCCCATTGTAGGAAACTGTCCCCTGCCATTTAGCAATCACTGGGGCTGGGACCAAAGCGGCACATAGCTGAGCTGGATATAGACTGGGGTGAAAGCCGCAAGCATTCAGCAGCTGAGCCCTGGTTTCTCTGGTCACCTGCAGCAGCGAGATGTCAGCCAGCGGTTGGCCGCCTGTGAAAAAGTGTGGGATCATTTTAGAATGAGTTCCCTGCAAAGCTGCCCTGCAAGCCGTGACCGTTTTGTCCGTACGCACAACCGCCTTCCCCCCACTCCCGACACTCACCATGATTGGGGTGCTTGCGGAGCTGTGTGCCTGCCTAGAGTCTCAGAGAGAAAGTGATTTCTGCTATCAATATGCCCTTTTTACTAAAATGTTTCAGTTGTTTGCTGGAATGTAACAATCCCTCTTCTGTTCAGCACAGACCTTGAGGAACACACCACGCACCTCTGCCAACTGGCTTCGGCAGATAGGGAAGAACCCTAGGTGCAGCAAAGAAGACGTGTTCCGGGAGGTGCTGCAGCGCAATGAGAGACAGACCAGGGAACAGAAAGCATACTGGGAAGCCAACAGGCAGGACAGAAAAGAGAATGCTGCTTTTGCTAGGCAGGCGACAGAGCAGATGGTAAAAGTGATGGAGGATCAGACAGAGATGCTCAAGTCATTGATACAGCTGCACACTGAGCAGATCAGAGCTCGACAGCCACTGCAGCAGATGCACAATTCTTTGCCAACCCACCCTCCTCTGTGCCCACACATTGCTTTTCACTTCACAGCACTCCTGAGTTTTCCCATCACTCCACCCCCTCTCACAGCTTGCACAATGATAGCTGGAGCTACACACAGTTGTGAGGTTTTACCCTTTTTAACAATAAATAAAGGCTAAGGTATTTAATGGTACAGCATTTTTATTCTGTGTTCTACAAAAGCGTATAGCAATCAATTCACTCTCGGGAATAGGCTTCTAAATCATTGACACTTCCACTGACCTAAGAGGGGCAGTGTGGGGACCTGAGAGCCCGGTATGACAGAAAATATCATATTGCCTCAATATAAATCCATGCTACGCTCACATCTTGAATACTGCGTGCAGATGTGGTTGCCTCATGTCAGAAAAAATATATTGGAATTGGAAAAGATTCAGAAAAGACCAACAAAAATGATGAGGGGTATGGAACAGCTTCTGAATGATGAGAGATTAATAAGACTGGGACTTTTCAGCTTGGAAAAGAGACAACTAAGGGGGAATATGTTTGAAGGCTATAAAATCATGACTGGGATGGAGAAAGTAAATAAGTGTTATTTACTTCTTCTCATAACACAAGAACTAGAGGTCACCGAATGAAATTAATAGGCAGCAAGTTTATAAGAAACAAAAGGAAGTATTTCTTCACACAACACATAATCAACTTGTGGAACCCTTTGCCAGGGGATGTTGTGAAGGCCAAGACTATAACAGGGTTCAAAAAAGAACTAGATAGATTCATGGAAGATAGGTCCATCAATGGCTATTAGCCAGGATGGGCAGGGATGGCGTCCATAACCTCTGTTTGCCAGAAGCTGGGAATGGGCGACAGGGGATGGATCACTTGATGATTCCCTGTTCTGTTCATTCCCTCTGGAGCAGCTGGCATTGGCCACTGTCGGTAGACAGGATACTGGGCTAGGTGGAGCTTTGGTCTGACCCAGGATGGCCGTTCTTATGAGGGATATGTGGGTTTGTGGGAATTTTGAAAAGAGGCAGAAAACATGGAGATGAAATTATGGGATGGACAACTCTGCATTATGGGATGTGAAGTCATGCTCCCAGTCACCCCTGCACAACTCATTTTTGCCCCATGAGGTACTGCAAAACCTTCTCTAAACATCACACAAGCTGCATGGACAGCAGGAGGAGTGGAGACATCTGATGCAGCTCATAACAGCTGATGAATCCCCCTATATTGAGCTTATGCTCTAATAAATTTGTTAGTCTCTAAGGTGCCACAAGTACTCCTGTTCTTTTTGCGGATACAGACTAACACGACTGCTACTCTGAAACCTATATTGAGTGGCAGTTCTGAACCAGGACTACAAACAATGTGTTCAATATGTAACTCCAAGGGGAGCATGTCCCCTACTGAGCCCCCACCCTGCTCCCTGCAGCACAGCCCTCTCTAGCACCGTGCCAGGGCATTTGGGACAGTCCTGACTACCTGGGGAGAGTTCCCACCCTGCTCCCTGCTGCTCAGCACCCCTGTAAGATGGTTGTGGGTCTCTCCCTGTCTGCCAGGGCAGGAGATCAAGCCCCCTTGCTACGAACCATCCTGGAGCAACTCAGTCAGGGGAATAAGTGAGGAGTCACCTGGCTCTATTCTGTGGCTAGGCTAAGCAGCCGGGTGTCTACCTGCCCTGCACCCTCAGTCAGGGTGGGGCAGCCAAGAGTTAATGGTCCTGGCTGGCAATCGGTCCCGGCAATAATTAGTCCCTCTGCCCAGGTCCCTCAATCAGGGCAGGGCAGCTAATAGTTAATAGCTTTAGGCTGGGTCCATGCAGAACAGCCCAGCAGTTCAGTGTGAGAATTAGCTCCCAGGCGGGAGCAACAGCAAACATATCTGGTGCCCTAGCTCTGATGTCAGACCAATACAGACTGTGACATTGCACTCCTCATGCTTTATGAAAATATGCCTATGAACATGAATATAACATAACTGAAATATGCTTCATGCTAAATACCCCATGTAACATACCATTAGAAAGGTTATAATCTACGAATGTGTTCATCATATATGTTTCCACGTATTATTTCTATGTCTAGGAAAATAAGATATACATTTGTATATTAAGGGTGCTTCAGAAACAATGAATTGTAAATGGCTTTGCTTGCCTGAAAGCCTTCCTGTGTATGTGTGGGCCAGCCCAGGAAGAACGGAGACTGGGGTCTTACAGAAGACATGTGACCATGTCACCTGATACTAGAATCCATCTTAAACCTTGTATCTTTTCATTCAGAAGCAGGAGTGGGGACCAAGCACAGACAAAAGACTCCCGCCTTGTGCCAAAGCTATAAAGGGGGGTGGAGCAGGACAAAGGGGGCTGCCAGTCATGAGAAAACCCCTTCTTACTATCTGAGATGTCTTCTAGAACTAACAAAGACTAAACCAGGGGAAAGGATTGGGCCCAGAGTAGGAAGGAATCTAGTCTGTGAAAGAAGCTTACTGGAACATCTCTGAGGGTGAGATATTACCTGTAATCAGTTTCTTAATGTATTAGGCTTAGACTTGCGTGTTTTGTTTTATTTTGCTTTGTGACATACTTTGTTCTGTCTGTTATTACTTGAAACCACTTAAATCCTACTTTTTATACTTAATAAAATCACTTTTGTTTATTAATAAACCAAGTGTAAGTAATTTTTACCAGGGGGCGTGGGGGGCGCGCGCGCAACAGTCTGTGTATATCTCTCTTTCAGTAATAAAGAGGGCAAATACTTATGAGTTTACCCTGTATAAGCTTTATACAGAGTAAAATGGATTTATTTGGATTTATTTCCTATTGGGAACTGAGTGTCTGAGTGCTGGAGACAGGTATCCTGCTGAACTGTTTTCAGTTAAGGTCTGCAGCTTTGAGGGGGATGCCCAGACCCTGGGTCTGTGTTGGAGCAGGCTAGCATGTCTGGCTCAACAAGGCAGGGTTCTGGAGCCCAGGCTGGCAGGGAAAATGGGCTCAGAGCTAATTTCAGCATGTCAGGTGACAGTCCCAAGGGGGAGTCTGTGACCGAACCCATCACACAGGCCTCCTGGCCTAATGGTGGGTAGGTGGCCACTCTCCAGGAATGGGGTGACTGGGGTAGGGGGACACAGGCCCTCCCACTCCACTGAGTCCCAGCCCAGGGCCCTATAAGTGGTGGGATAGCCACTAGGTCAGTGGGGATCTGCCTGCAACACGCTGGCCAGTCTACAAATGATCCCACAGCCAGACCCAATTCCTTCCCTGGGCTCCTTCGAACCCTCCCAGTCCTGGGGTACCTGGGTTCTGGTGTTGTCATTGGTCTCACATGAGTAGACATGTAGTGGCAGCCCCAGCAGCTCGTCGGTGTCACTGGGGTCCGGCAGCTCTAGCAGTCCTTCCGGATCTTTGGTACGTCAGCAGTCTCTATCAGCTCCAGGCTCCAGCAGCGGGGAAGAGACATCCGGCTCCTATGACAGCTCTTCCCCAACTGAGCTAGAGTTCTGGCCTTTTATAGTCCCGCTTCTTATCCCGCTGCAGCGGGTGTCCCGGTTCTGCCCACCAGGGAGCGGTCGCGGGTCCCTCCCTGTCTGGCAGGCTGGGAGACCATGCCCCCTTGTTACAGTCCCCTAGTGTCACGCTGGGGCATTGGGGCCAGCCCTAACTGCCAGGGGAGAGCCCCTCCTTCACAGCACAGTGCCCCCTAGTGTCATCCTAGTGCAGCGGGGCCCATCCTGACTGCCAGGGGAGAGCCCCCACCCTTCCCCCTGCAGCACAGTGCCCCCTAATGCCATGCTGGGGCATTGGGGGCAGCCCTGCCTGCCAGGGGAGAACTCCCACCCTGCTCCTTGAAGTTCGCCCCCTACTGCTGCGTTGAAGCTTTGGGGTCAGCACTAACTGAAGGGAAATCATGAAATTCTGAATGACGGTAGCAACATGTGGGAATTCAGCTATGCTCCCAACATTTACTCAATTTGCAGTAGGCTGCAATTAATGGTTCAGTTCCCTGTTAACCCTGCCAGTTTGTTAAAACTTCCTTATAAGGAAGCCAGCACTGCAGGCATTGAACTTTGCTACCGTGCAAAAAACATTTGCTTTCAATTTCTTTATTAGGCAGATGCTGGACTTGGAAAGAGTCAGCAAGAGACAGAGAATGGAGGAATAAGAGCAGACGTGTTTCGCTTAGTTGATGAACTTAACTGAGGTACTTGGGAGCAGAAGGTAAGAGATTCTTCCCAGGTTTGTGGCTGCTTAAACTGTTTTTCAGTGTGTCCTTTAGTTGCTGTTGTCTCCATAAAGTCTGAACACACATTTCAAACAGCTGTCGCACAGTGAGTGCACACTTAAAATGGCTGCTGAATACTGATCAGAGATTACCCGTCTCACAGAACTGAATTCTGCCATCATAACAGAGTGATGACTCCTTCTGGTAATGAATTTAGTTAGAGGGAAGCCCTAGGTACTGTGAGGCTGTGGGCAGCCAGCTAACACGCATAACATGCCTTTCTTTGGAGCTTTCGGGATGATTTCATAACGTGTGATGTTGGCATTAGGGCAATATTAGAACATAGGGCCTGGTTTTCAGTTATACTACAGCCTCTTTACACCATTGCCAGAGTTGTGTGAAGGGGGCTTAGTGAAATTGAGGATTCAGGCCTTAGACTTTAACAAGGATTAAACCAATAGGAGTCCACAGAAAATACATTAGAACCAGATTGTTAATAATGAGATCATTTAAGGTAATTGTATCCTATTCTACACCTAAGGGCTTTAATTCTCTTTTAATTTCTGGATGTCTGGGATCATTTTTTACTAAACTTGGTTAGAAGACAATGGGAACCTGGTGAGTTAAGCCCACTGCCCAGCATGCTGACCAATATTGTCCCATTGTTTCCTTGTGCTGTCTCCTCCCATCTGCTGTCCATTTGTCTCCATCTGCTGTCTCTTGTCTTATACTTAGAGTGGAAGATCTTTGGGGCAGGGACTGTCTCTTTGTTCTGTGTCTGTACAGCACCTGGAGCAGTGAGGTCCACAGCCATGACTGGGGCTCCTGGACTCTACTGTAATACACCTAATAAATAGCAATCACAATGTACAGCACCTGGTGCAGTGGGGTCCTGGGCTGTGATTGGGGGGGGTCCTAGGTGCGATGGTATTCGAGGCCAGATTAAGGCATAGGCAATCTAGGCACCTGCCTAGGGCCCAGTCGTGGGGGGGAGGGAACCAGTCTAAACATAGCCTTGCAGGTAACAATCAGTGAACCCCAGCTTCTAAGTCTCCCAAAGACATCTCCCTGAGCATCCAGTCCCCCAAGGATCTGTACTAGGACCTTAGTTGTTCAACATATTCATAAATGCTCTGGAAAAGGGAGTGAACAGTGAGGTAGCAACATTTTGCACCTGATACAAAATTAATCAAGACCCCACTATTTATGTCTCTCCATTGTGAAAACTGACCATTTATTACCTACCCTTTGTTTCCTGTCTTCTAACCAGTTACCTATCCATGAGCGAACCTTCCTCTTATCCCATGACTGCTTATTTTGCTTAAGAGCCTTTGATGAGGGACCTTGTCAAAGGCTTTCTGAAAATCTAAGTACACGATATCCACTGGATCCCCCTTGTCCACATGCTTGTTGATCCTCTCAAAGATTTCTAATAGGTTGGTGAGGCATGATTTCCCTTTACAAAAACTGTGTCGACTCTTCCCTAACAAATCATGTTTATCTATGTCTGATAATTCCATTCTTTACTACAGTTTCCACCAATTTGCCTGGTACTGAACTTAAACTTATGGCCTCTAATTGCCAGGATCACCCCTGGAGCCTTTTTTAAAAATTGGTGTCACATTAGCTATTCTCCAGTCATCTGGTACAGAAGCTGATTTAAATGATAGGTTACAAACCACAGTTAGTAGTTCTGAAATTTCACATTCATGTTCCTTCAGAACTCTTGGGTGAATACCATCTGGTCCTGGTGACCTATGACTGTTTAGTTCATAGATCATAGAATCATAGGACTGGAAGGGACCTTGAGAGGTCATCAAGTGCAGTCCCCTGCACTCATGGCAGGACCAGCACCATCTATAACATCCCTTAGAGATGTTTGTCTAACCTGGTGTAGCGAGGCGGTGTGGCCTCCTTCCTCCGGGGTGAGTGAGGGTCCACTACACTCCCCTTGGAGGGCGGAGCCTAGGTCACCCCGCCCCCCTCCCCGGAAGTACAGGGGCATGGCCGGAACTATAAAAGGCCGGCCCTGCACCCCAGTGCGGGCAGAACCTGCAAAGGAGAAGGACGCTCCGCTGGTTCTGCAGCAGCCCAGAGGGGATCCTACGCCTGGCTGTGCCCAAGCCCTGGATGCTGATGAGGACTGGCCTGGAGTGCCCGCCGCCGTGTACCCGGAGGAGCCAGACGAGAACTGGAGGTCAGAGGTACCGACCCCTGCGGAGGCAGGAAGTGGCCCAGGGGAAGCCACCATGCCGCCGGCTGCAAAGCCAGAAGCAGCTGAGTCTGCATGTTGTGGCTGGATCCATGCCGATGCAGGGGCAGCCGAGTCTTCCCCTGCCAAGGCCGTGGGCTGGGACACAGTGGATTAGGGTGGGCCCAGGTCCCCCTGCCACCCCACCCCGGGATGGCTGACCCTCCATCCTGTGCAAGGAGGCTCTGGCTCTGAAGAAGAACTTCCCTTACCAGGCACCCTTAAGACTGTGTTGTTTGCTGGCTGCCTGAGCCCCGCCCAGGCCAAAGCCAGCCCTTGAGTGTCCTCCCTCCTCCGGGGTGAGTGAGGGTCCACTACACCTGGTCTTAGAAATCTCCAATGATGGAGATTCCACAACCTCCCTAGGCAATTTATTCCAGTGCTTAACCACCCTGACAGTTTGGAAGTTTTTCTAATGTCCAACCTAAACCTCCCTTGCTGCAATTTAAGCCCATTGCTTCTTGTCCTGTCCTCAGAGGTTAACGAGAACATTTTTTCTCCCTCCTCCTTGTAACAACCTTTTACGTACTTGAAAACTGTTATCATGTCCCCTCTCAGACTTCTCTTTTTCAGACTAAACCAACCCAATTCCTTCAATCTTCTCTCATAGGTCATGTTTTCCAGACCCCTAATCATCCTTGTTGCTCCTAGTTTATCATCCTAGTTTATCAACTTGTTCCAAAATGTCCTTTAATGACACCTCAATCTGGGACAGTTCCTCAGATTTGTCCCCTACAAAAGAATGGTGCAGGTGTGGGAATCTCTCTCACATCCTTTGCAGTGAAGACTGACACAATGAATTCTTTTATCTTCTCTGCAACAGCCTTGTCTTTCATGAGTGCTCCTTTAGTACCTCAATGATAAAGGGTAACAAGAAAACATTCTACAAATACATTAGAAACAAGAGGCAGACCAAGGACAGAGTAGGCCCATTACTCAATGAGAGGATGGGGGGGCTGGGTTGACGTTGGTACCTAGCGGGGCCACATCGAGGATGCTCAATCAGGGTAAGCTGCAAGGAATGGGTCAGACACTTCCCAAAACTGGTGGTTATTCTAATAATTAGGTTCACTAAGTTAGCAACAAAACAGCTTCTACATTACCTTACTGATAACCCAGAAAAGCACAGTTCCCTTAAAGCTATCTAGCCCTGGGCTCCCACTCAGACAGCCAAGTCAAATATGATGAGGATTACTGAAAATCTTGTTCATCATACAAAAAGTTCTACCAATCCCAAGGGAATGAAAACATTACCCACTAGGTTAATGAATGTTTCAGATCTTACCCCAAATACATGCTTACAGCCAAATTGTATTAACTAAACTAAGATTTATTAAAAAAAGAGAGGTTATTGGTTAAAAGATCATTATCCAGACAGACATAAGTAGAGTTCTTAGGTCAGTTTCATAGTAGAGGTGGTGAGCTTTAGAGTTGCAAAAAGTTCTTTCAGAGTTAGTTCCATAGGTTATAGTCCAAAATAGACAGACCATGTCCAATATCAGGGTGATCCAGACTAGAGGTGGAGACCTCAGTCTTGTGACTTAAACTTCTCCTAACTAAGCGTAAGCAGATCTTAGATAACAGGATCAGGGCCCAATAATTCTTTTATAGATCTCTAGCAGTCTACTGACAGCCTCTTGACATCAGGTATTCCTTGGATGAATAATAGGTGATCATCGTGGCTTTGAAGTAAGACCTCCTATTTCCTAAGCACCACCAGTAATTAGCTACATGGATTAGCATAAGGCAACTGCCCATCTCACACCATTTACAGGTATTTTACTACACACATCGAAGAGAAATAAAGACAATGATATTGCCCCAGTCATGGTTCATCTAAACGTTAATATGTCCTTTTGATCTCTGAATTAACAGAATACAGCGACAGACAGGAACTGTTGGTTACATTGTCAACCACCAACAATATATACGTAAACACACAAAAATACAATCATTATCTGCTAAGGTGTCTCTAAAGATTGAATCTGGGTTAGTTAGCCTGCTAGTGCTTAACCCCTTCTGGCTCAGGGTCACCGGGGGAGGGAGGGAGGGAGGAGGGAGACAATAACAGAACATGAGGAAGTGGCAGAAGTGCTAAATGCTTTTTAGTTTCAGTTTCACCAAAAAGTTTAGTAGCAATTAGACATCTGACATTGTGAACACCAGTGAAAATGAAGTAGGATCTTAGGGTAAAATAGGGAAACAACAAGTTAAAAATTACGTAGACAAGTTAAAAGTCTTCAAGTCACCAGGGCCTGATGAAATACATCCTAGAATACTCAAGGAGCGGACTGAGGAGATATCTGAGCCATTAGCGATTATCTTTGAAAAGTCATGGAAGACAGGAGAGATTCCAGAGGACTGGAAAATGGCAAATCTAGTGCCCATCTATAAAAAGGGAAATAAGGACAACCCGGGGAATTAGACCAGTCAGCTTAACTCCTGTACCAGGAAAGATAATGGGGCAAATAATTAAGAAATCAATTTGCAAACATCTAGAAGATAATAAGGTGATAAGTAAGACCCAGCATGGATTTGTCAAGTACAAACCTGATAGCTTTCTTTGACAGGGTAACAAGCTTTGTGGATAGGGTGGAAGTGGTAGATGTGGTATATCTAGACTTTAGTAAGGCTTTTGATATAGTCTTGCATGCCCTTCTCATCCTCGCTGGAGCTACTACAAGGTGGGTGCAAAACTGGTTGGAAAACCGTACTCAGAGAGTAGTTTTCAGTGGTTCACAGTCATGCTGGAAGGGTATAATGAGTGGGGTCCCGCAGGGATTGGTTCTCGGTCCAGTTCTTTTCAATGTCTTCATCAATGATTTAGAGTATGGCATAGAGAGGACACTTATAAAGTTCGCAGATGATACCGAGCTGGGAGGGGTTGCAAGTGTTTTGGAGGATAGGATGAAAATTCAAAATGATCTGGATCATACACGCCAACTCCACGGGTGCTCCGGAACATCCACCGGCATGTCCCCTACCAGAACCTGCCCCTCCCCACAGAGTTTCCTGCCCGCCGGTAGGCCCTGCTGATCAGCTCTTCCCCCTCCCTCCCAGCGCGTACTACCTTCCATGGATCAGCTGTTTTGCAGCATCAGAAAGCGCTGGGGGGGGGGGAGAGAGGAGAGGGGAGTGGAGAGGAACAAGGGCACAGCGCGCTGGGGGAGGGGACAGAACTGGGCAGGGAGGAGTTGGGAAAGAGGCAGGACAGGAAGAGGCGAGGCGGGGGTGGGAAGAATCAGGGTGGGGGTGGGCCTTTGGGGGAAGGGGTGGGGGTGGGGCCTTGGCAGAGCTGAGGCGAATCCCCCCCAACAGATTAGAAACTCAGCACCTATGATCTGGACAAACTGGAGAAATGGTCTGAAGTAAATAGGATGAATTTCAATAAGGACAAATGCAAAGTACTCCACTTAGGCAGGAACAATCAGTTGCACACATATAGAATGGGCAATGACTGCCTAGGAAGGAGCAATGTGGAAAGGGATCTGAGGGTCATAGTGGATCACAAGCTAAATACGAGTCAACACTGTTGCAAAAAAAGCGAACATAATTTTATGATGTATTAGCAAGAGTGTTGTAAGCAAGACATGAGAAGTAATTCTTACGCTCTACTCCATGCTGGTATGGACTCAGCTGCAGTATTATGTCCAGTTCTGGGTACCACATTTCTGGAAAGATGTGGACAAACTGGGGAAAGTCCAGTGGAGAGCAACAAAAATGATTAAAGATCTCAAAAACATGACCTATGAGAGAAGATTGAAAGAATTGGGCTTGTTTATTTTGGAGAAGAAAGGATTGAGAGGGAATGTGATAACAGTTTTCAAGTACATAAAAGGTTGTTACAAGGAGGAGGGAGAAAAATTGTTCTTCTTAACCTCTGAGGACAGGACAAGAAGCAATGGGCTTAAATTGCAGCAAGGGACGTTTAGGTTGGACATTAGGAAAAACTTCCTAACTGTCAGGGTGGTTAAGCACTGGAATAAATTATCTAGGGAGGTTGTGGAATCTCTGACACTGGCAGTTTTTAAGAGCAGGTTGGACAAATGTAACCTGGAGCCACTGAGTGAAGTCTGCTCTACAGCCTCAGCTAAGAGCCCATCAGCTTTTAGCTCATGCATTAGAGGCTCATGCCTTTAGCTTCAAAGGTCCAGGTTCAGTCCCACTCACTGATGACCTGGGTCTGTCAGCCTTACACAAACATCTGCCAGGCATGGTCTAGATAATACTTTGTCCTGCCATGAGTGCAGGGGACAGGATTAGATGGCATATCGAGGCCCCTTCCAATCCTACACATCTCTGATTCTATGGAGCATGAGCTTTCGTGGGTGAATACCCACTTCTTTGGATGCATCTGAAGAAGTGAGTATTCACCCACGAAAGCTCATGCTCCAATACGTCTGTTAGTCTATAAGGTGCCACAGGACTCTTTGCTGCTTTTACAGATCCAGACTAACATGGCTACCCCTTTGATACCTGATTCTATGATCATCCAGTGGCCCCACTGTCTGAATGCTATCAAGGAGGTCCTGGATTTTAATCACTTTCCTAGTAGCTTAAATTTGCCTTCCAGGACCTCTCTCCTGTCTTTCCCTATGTCACTGGTACCTACATACCATAACCACCAGCTCCTACCAAGCACTGCATTAAGATTGCCTAAATGTCTTGAGAGATCCACAAAGTTTGCACTGGCAGGCAAGTCACCATGCAATTCTCCCGGTCATCGCAAACCCACCTATCTATATTTCTAATGAACTAATTGCTCATTACTAATATTTGTCTCTTCCTAATAACTGAGGTCCCCACCCCCAGAGGAGTATCCTGAATGCAAGAGGGTACTATGACATCATCTGGAATGAGGGTCCCACCTATGGGATCATTTTCTTCCACTCCAGCCTAATGTTCTCCTTCCCCCCAAGACTTTCATCCTCTTCAACACCACAGAGGCTGCCAGACCGGGGGTGGGACCGTTCTACTGTGTCCTGGAAAGTCTCATCTATGTACCTCTCTGTCTCCCTCAGCTCCTCCAGCTCAGCCACCCTGGTCTCCAAAGCCTGTACACAGTCTCTGAGAGCTAGGAGCTCCTTACACTGAATACACACATATGTCACCTGCCCACAAGGCAGGTAGTCGTACATGCTGCATTCAGTGCAATAAACTGAATAGTCCCACTCTGCCGTTGGACTTCTGCCTGCATTAGTTTTATTCCTGCAGGGGTTTATTTGTTTCTTCATTCATTGTTTTGCGAGGGAGTTTATTGGCCTAAGTTCAGAGTATGTTTGTTAGGTGTAGCTGCCTCTCACACTCCCTTGCAAAGCTCCCCTGTTCGCTAGCTCCTGTAGTAACATGTAGTAGCTGGCTCCTGTAGTAGCTGGCTTTTTAAACCCCTGTTCTCCCTGAGTTAGCGATGCCCCTTTTCAAGAGATCCTAAAGGCATCAGAGATCAAAGGATGACAGGCTAGAGCCTCAGCGGGAAGCTCTCAGCCTAGAAGGCCGCTAGGCTCAGCACACAACAAACCACACTATACTCTTTAATCAAGCAATCACACAACAAACAGATGACAAACTCACCCCAAGGGTCACAAAGTCACTCCTCCTTCACCTGGAGAACTCCCCATGCAAAACACCCCTGTTTGCAGCTCCCATTCACTAGCTCTGTGTAAATGGGACTTCCATTGGTTTGATTTCATAATGCTTAATTTACGTTGGAGAGAGGTGGATAGCTACTTTCCCTCCTGTCTGGGAGAAAATCTGTTTCTCCCTTTATTTGGTCACAGACTTTAAAGCATAATACCAGTGAGTATCCATAATTCCTTATATAGTGTTAATACAGACATTTCACGGTGATATTAGTCCCCAGTGTGTCATGGGCTTTCATTGAAGACCTTACTCCACATACTTTTACACTATTGTACGCCATCAGTTCAGTCAGTTCATATTCTCTGGGGTTCAGACCCCCTGTATTCCCCCTTGAGTGTCTGGGTCCTGATTGTCAGACATCCCTTGTGAGTTAGATGCTGGAGTTTTGGCCACTGGCCATGACATAGGCTTTACCTCTGCTGCCTCTGTTATGGCTAGGGTGTCAGCTACCTTTGCTCTCAATATGTTTCATTACATCTGAAATCACCACCCTAGACCCATAGATCAGGGGCACCGTTCCACCTCTTTAACATCCATACTCCACCAGTGGTTGCTTCACACTCATCTGGGTCAGCCAGGCCAGTAAAAGGTTCTGTCATCCCTGAAGGTGTTTAGTCAGCTCTTCTACCACTCTGAGTCTGCCCTGCTCCCAGCAGTGTCATGGACCACAGCGTTTCCTAGATGTACCAGGGCCTCACCATGCCCATAACCAGAATCCCAGAATGACCGTTAGTGACCCAGTGATGAGCTGCCAAAATCTTAACAACTGGTTCCCTACCGGGTCCTCGGTGGCACTTCGGCGGTGGGGGGGCAGGGGGCGGAAATCTTCACTTGCTCCGGGTTTTCGGCAGCCTTCACCCACCGCCGAAGTGCCGCCAAAGACCCGGTAGGGAACCAGGCAGTGGGTACAAGCCCCACGTGCCTGTCTCCCCATCCGACCCCAACCCACGTCCTGCCCCCGACTGCCCCCCTCAGAACCCGCAACCCATCAACCTCCCCCACTCCTTGTCCCCTGACCACTCCCTCACGAGACCCCCCACCCTAACTGCCCCCCAGGACCCCACCCCCTACCCAACTCGCCCCGCTCCCTGTCCCCTGACTGCCCCGACCCCATCCACCACCACCCCGACAGACCCCTGGAACTCCCACACCTACCCAACCCCCCGTTCCCCCTCCCCCGCCCCCCCCCCCCCCCAGCAGGGCCGGCTTTAGCAAGTGCGGGGCCCAATTTGTGGGGCTTGTACTCACCGGGTGGAGCTCCGAGTCTTCGGTGGCACTTTGGATTGCAGCGCTCCGGCCGGGAGAGCGGGGCCGTGGGGCTACAGGCAGGATGATGGGGTCAATCAAACCCACATCTGGCGGTCTGCTAGCTCTTGATCAGGCACACCGTCATGTCCTTCCTGCTGGGTCCCTTTTCTTCTGTCTAAGCTGCCTGTGCTTTCTGGTCAGTAAGTTTCTGTCGCTCCAGCTCTACCGCCTCATTCAAGCTATGTCTACACTACAAACCTAAGTTGACTGATAGCTACCGCAGTAATTACTGCAGTGGTGCATGTCCACACTACCCCTCTTAGGTCAGTGGTGCGAGTCTTCACCAGAAGCTCTTTCACTGACCTAAGATGGACAGAGTGGGGAGCTGAGAATCTGATCTCTGAGCTCTGCTGGCAGCTCCCTGTCAGGAGCCCAGCAGACCCACAGGCTCCTGGGTTTCTGGCGGGCTGTGCCCCCCCCCCACACACACTCCTCGTTCCCCCAGGAAGCGGGGGAACCTGCCCAGGGCTTCTTGCCCCTGGGGAGTGGGGTGCAGCTGCCCAGGGCCGCCCGGGGGGGGGCAAGTGGGGCAATTTGCCCCGGACCCCACAGGGGCCCCCATGAGAGTTTTCAGGGGCCCCCACGAGAGTTTCCTTCAGTGCCGCCGAAGACACCCGGAGCAAGTGAAGGACCCGCTGCCAAAGACCCGGAGCTTCTTCTGCTCTGGGTCTTCTGCGGCAATTCGGCAGTGGGTCCTTCACTCGCTCCGGGACCCGCCACCAAAGTGCCCCGAAGACCCGGAGCAGAAGGACCCCCGCCGCTGAAGACCCCAGGCCCCCTGAATCCTCTGGGTGGCCCTGCAGCTGTCCCAGGTTCTCGCCCCCTCTCCCCAACCCGCTCCCTGCCAGGACCAGGCAGCCTTGTCAATTTCACAGCTCAGGGAGCCATGAAATTGACAAGGTTGCCGGCTCCCAGCATGGAGCAGGCAGGAGGGGCTGCTCCTGCTTCTCACCCTGGCTCCCAGCTGGGAGCACAGTACAGCCACCCAGCTCTCCAGGGGAGTTGGGGGTGCGGGGTGGACAGCTGGGCTCTAGCTGCAAAGCTTTCTTGTCAATTTCATGGCAGGAGGCTTGAAATTGACAGGACAGCTGAGGTAAGGCATGCAGTGTCTACAGGGACAATACATCACCCTGACTACACCAACATAAGCCCTACACGTCTCGTGGAGGTGGAGTTATTATGTTGGTGTAGTAGAGCACGTACATCGGTGAGAACAAGGCTGTAGTGTAGACATTGACATAATTAGGTCTAGATAAACTGCCTTTAACTGTGTGGTGTAGACCAGCCATCAGACACCTGGACTCCCGCTCTGTCTGTCTCTCCTCCACTAGAAGCCTTTTCCACTCCAGGCTCCCCAGCTCTGAACCATCACCGCTACCTCTGCTGAATCATAGCACCATAGGGTTAGAAGGGACCGCAAGGGTCATTTAGCCTATAGACAGATCATCCGGGGAACCGTCTGCTTGGTCTCCTGCATGCCCTGTAAGAGAAAAAGGGACCCCCCTCTGCTCTCCGGTTTGGAGCAGGTGCCCCACCCTGCCTCATGGTATATGCATGCAGCATGGCCAATCGCTCTGTTTGCTTGTGATCAGCTGCTGACAGATCTCAGCACACAGCTCTGCTGACTGCTTCTAGGGGAGCTCAGCATCCGCTTCTTTGCTCCTCCTGCCTTTTCTGGTGCTTACTCATCTTCACTCTTCCCTTTGTTCTAGTCCCTGGCCTGAAATAAACAAACAGAAAACTGTAGCCTTTTCTGATTGTTCCCGGCCTTCTCACTGAGCCACTTAAAGATCTCGTTTACCGGTGCTTGAAGTATGAACCTCAGTCAACCAGCATGTGTGTAAATTCTGCATCAGACTACACTGCTAGCATCATTATTTAAATCTCAAATATTTAATCAAGCATTTAACAGTGGGAAATGCTCTCTCTCATGCCCTGTAATATTAATTAAATGCTTTCTTAGTTTTGAGGGGAAATTATTGAAGTTACATTTTGTTCCCTACAGACAATAAGAATCTGTCCATTATGTCCACTGAAGATTTCAAGGCAGCTGTGAAAGCAGGGAACCTTTCCAGTGCCATCTCCATAGCCCAGGAGATTATGGATCGCAGATTTGACGTTGCTGTCATTGGAAAGGCTGGCTCTGGTGCATCATCCTTTATCAATGCAATCAAGGATCTGAAGAATTATGATACAGGAGCTGCCCAAATTGCATTGGTGGGGAACAGGACAAACAGAAGGCCTACCTCCTACAGACATCCTAGAGACCCTAAATTGTACTTTTGTAACATGCCAGAAATCTCATGTTCAGATTTTAAAGCAGACAAGTATCTTGAGCAGGTAGGCTTTGACCCATATGACCTTTTCATCATAATTGCCTCTGAGCGTTTCATAAACATCCATACTGAACTCGCTAAGGAAATTCAGAGGAGGGGAAAAAACTTTTACTTTGTACGCTCCAAAGTGGACAACGATGTGTTATTTGAAATGGCTGAGGAGAGCGCCCTGCGAACGATCCGAGAGGAGTGCACAGAGCGCCTGCGAATAGGGGGTCTGACTGACCACCAGGTTTTTCTCATATCCAGCAGTAGACTTTCCTGTTATGATTTTCCCCTCCTGAAAGAAACTTTATTCAACAAAATCTTAAGTCAGGAGAGAGAGAAATTACTGGACATCTCGCGGTCCACTCTGCAAGAGAAAAAAAAAGAAAAATTGATGCCTGCAATTGGAAAAAGCATCCAGGCAGGTGGGGTTGCTACTGCTGTTTGGCTGGCTCCCTTTGATAATTATGATGCTGACATCGTGATAGATATCATAAAAGGCTATTATAAAGATTATGGCCTGGATGATGACTCCCTCTCTACACTCGCTGGGCACACTGGGCAGGATGTCAAAGATCTGAAGGCTGTGATGACATGTCCACAGGCCTCCGAAATAACAACCAATTATATAAGTGATATACTGATTAAATATACTCCTATAGAGAGTAAAGTTCTCCGGCGGGTACCAGTGCTAGGTGGAGCTTTTTGTATGGCAAGAACAGGTGGTGTGATGCTCCGCTTTTTGAATGACCTAACTGAAAATACCAACAGCGTTCTGAGAAAGGCTTTGGAGGGAAAAGGGAGAAAGTCAGAGTAACCTAACAAAAAATTCAATTCACTTGTTGTGCAAGAAAGACCTAGAACCAGATTCTGTCTTGGTTTCATCAGTGCGAAGCCAGTGGACTCCAATGAAATCAACAGAACTGGATTTACCCTGGGATCATTGACAACAGAATTTGGTCCCTGTTCTCTGATGGCGAGATTGTAGATAAATCTCTGCATTAAGCATCTTCACATAACTTTCATATGACTTTGTATTAAGTCCTTTGATATAGAAACTTTGTATCTGATCCTTATATAGAAACTTTGTATTGAGCCTTGGTATAATGTTATAGCCCCTAAGGATAGTTAAGGTAGAAGAGAAATGTCTTTTTGCTCGGAGTAGAATCAGGGCCGGCTCTGGCTTTTTTGCCGCCCTAGGCAAAAAAGCCACCGGCCGCCCCCCGCTGTGGCCCTGCGCTCCCCGGCGGCCGGAGCGCCGCGCCGCCCCCCTCCAGGTGCCGCCCCAAGCACCAGCTTGGGTGCCTGGTGCCTGGAGCCGGCCCTGAGTAGAATAAGATCTTCCCCCCTTTTAATCAGTTGCCCTGTTGAATGAATGAGGTGTGAATGAGTGAGGCATGGAAGGCAGCAGCTCCAGACAGCTGCAAGCCCGGCTCCACCCCTCCCCCATCTAACTCACCTGCCAGTGAAGTTGAGGGGAGCAACTAATTGGTAACAACAACAAGACGGAGTGTGCTTGTGTGTGTGTATGTGAGTGCTTGAGTGTAATCTAGATCATATGCATATGATACAGTGTTGATTGATGCATGTATTACCAATGAATGTGGCACTTTGCCTTATTCTCCCTGAAAAGATCCCATGCAGTACTTTAAGTACAACAAGATGAGCATGGCAAATTCAGAGCGTGCACTCTCTGGCACTTAGGGGAATGCAGGAGCGAAGCCCCGATACTCTGGGATATGAAGACTGTAATGCTTTAATCTAATTTCGGTTTAGTGTGCAGGTGCTGTGTGGTGTTGCTGGTCTGTGATAGACAGGCGATGGGGCTACATTACCTGTGGTCTCTTCTGGTCTAGGAATCTGGGATTCTGTCCCTGCCTTGGGTATCAGTGGGTGGGGAACGGAGTAACGGCTCCACATCACCCTGTAACCCTTCTGCCAGGCCAAGTTGATAGCAGCAAGGGCCGGGTTCAGTACATAGGGGTCCCTTCCCAACAGCGTGACACAGAACCAGCTCGAGCCCCCACCCAGTGACCTGGGAAAATCTTACACACACCCCTGGGTGCCTCGAAGAGGCAATACTTCCCCTCTCGCAAGCACAGAGCCTCGGTGTAGCAGAAAATGTTTAATAACATGAGGTAAACGACATAGCATTAAATTGGGAAAACACCACACTAGAGTTCATAGACCAAACCATGAGCGAAGACCCACCCCAGCAAATTTGGCCGTGTCCTTTCCCGTTGGTTCTTGAAACCAGCAACCCAAGAATCACCAAAGTCCCAAAAGTCCAACAACCCCAAAGTCTCTTGGGTCCAGCAACCCAAGAATCACCAAAGTCCCAAAAGTCCAACAACCCCCTCCAAAGTCTCTGTCCCTGGTCAGTGCAGCCCCAGAATTCGGGGGGGGGGGCGCAGGGTGTTAAGGGGCACCTTACGTGATCCGAGACCAACCGGCCGCCTCTCCGTGGGGTTCCGCCGCAGCCTTCACCACGAGCCGCTCCACTCCACCTGCTGTCCCGTGAGCCGCTCCTGCCGTCCCACGAACTGCTCCGCTCTGCTCTGCTCCGCTCACCGACCTGTGAGCCGCTCGGCTCCACTCCGCTCCGCTCCAACTGTCCCCGCAAGGCTCCGCTCTGCCAGCCGCTCCTCCAGCTGCTCTGGTCCGCTCACCGACCTGTGAGCCGCTCAGCTCCGCTCTGCTCCAACCGTCCCCGCGAGGCTCCACTCGGCTAGCTGCTCCTCCAGCCGTCCCCGCAAACTGCTCCGCCAACCGCTTAGCAATTCAGGCTCCCCCACTAGTTAACACAGCCTCAGTGATCTCAGCTCTTAGTAACTTCAGCTCTTTTGTGATTTCAGCTCATAGTGATTTCAGCTCGTAATAGGGGAGCCCCAGTGCTGGTGCACTAGTGGCCCAAAGTGAACTCAGCTCAGCAGCCTGTAACTAGACTCCTAAGGGAATCAAAGTTAGCTCTGACATTCAACAGTGGAGAGAGGAGAAGGTGCAATTGGTGTTTCAGGCTCACACAGGGGCCCCACACCACCAGGTACCAATACCTGCCCCCAACCTCTCTCAATTTGCTGGGTTTTGTAACCCATGCCCCTTGACAAGCAAATGCTACTTAGGTAATGGTGAAGGATTCACTCAGTCCTTCTGTCACACAACAGTTCCACTGGCCTTGATTCACAGAATCAGGGTAACAAAACTTTATTCTTCCTGCCCCAATAACAGAGAAACTGGGGATCCCACACCAGCCAAAGTAACCACTTTCGGTTGCTGTGGGCTCATGTTAGGCGTGTGGGTGTGCCTATGCAAACAAGATCCGCCCCTGGAGTTCTTTTCCACACTCGCCATAATTCACCACCAGATGTCAGGGTAGAGCTCATCCTGACTCTGCTTACAACCCCATGCCCCTGGCCCCAGAGCTGGTTGCATATGGGGGGAGGATGCTGCAGCCTTTTGAGGGCTGTCGCAAAGTACAACTCCTTGCACAATGAGTGTTGTGCCCCAGAGGGGTATCTGGCTCCCCATGGATGATGGCCCAGATTATCAAAGGTATTTAGGTGGTTAATTTCCATTGTACACCTCTCCCCTTGCCGTACATTCTAACCCTCTATCTATCTATCCCGCTACATACACCCCACCCACCCACACCATAAACACCAACCCATGTATCAGCCTAAGCTGACATTTTTAAAGGAGCATCAAGGAATCAGTCCTGGTCTATACACCATGTCATGGCACTGAGTTAACCATTGCAGCTACCGCTGTGATTTTCTACTGAAGTAATTAAATTGGTACAACCCCTCGGTTTCATTCGACCAGAAACAAAAACATTTTGGTTTTTCATTTTGGCAAGAAAAACTGAAACATTTTTGTTTTCACGTGGGCCTGAAACTTTTCTTTTTAATTCTGATTTTTCAGTTTGGCTACTGAACCAAAAAATCAATTTGCCCAGCTCTACACAGAAGGAACCATACAAATCTCTAAAACTGATGTAAAATAGCCTGTCTATGCATGACATTGTTACAACCTTTAAGTCCCGGTGGGAATTCTGCCAGTCCTATGGATTGCAAGGATTATGTACATGCATGTAACTATAGCAACAATGTCATTCAATGTCTATTAAATACATTTTTGAAAGTGGAATTTCCTAGGATGCGTCTCCTTGACTTTCATATCATTTCACTGATGGCATGGGCTAGCAAGCATCCAGAATAACCAGTTATTATAATTAAAAACAACAATTAGGGGAGGGCTATTAAACCACATGCTGTGGGGCTTAAATCAATTAGACCTAATGTAAGGGGCAGATTAGCCAACATCTGCTACAGTGCTGGCCACTGTCAGAGACGGGATATGAGCTAGATGGACATTGGGTCAGTCCTAATGGTGCTATGTCCTTTGTTTTAGACCAAAATGTAATCTCCTGCCTGGGATCATCTCTCCCTCCTTTTTTTTAAAAAAGGACAAGGTGGATGATATCCTGACCCAACTGAAGTCAATGGCAAAACTCCCATTGGCTTCAATACAGCCTGGATTTTGTCCCATTTTGGAATGAAGTTTTAGAGGAGCAGGTTGCACCAGTCCAACTTCAATCAGTGTTTCAATCAGTGTTTAAACGGAGGCCCTTGCCTACATGGGAAAGTTTTTTTCAATAGAACCTAAGGTGTGAATTTAAACTGATATAATTATTCCATTATAAACCCCCCCCCCCCCCCCCCACACACACACATTCTCTGGACTACACTAGAGTAACTCCACTAGTGTTCGATCTGGAACTGCACTGAATGACATCAGATGCCGCTTTGATGACATTGCTTTTGCCTTAGCACGTAACAGGGCAGACAACGAGAAAGTTGTCATCGCCTGCCCCGGTGGCTTTTCACTCCCATGAAGTATATGGTCCACTTGGAACTGCGTCCACACATCCCACAGCAGATGCACCCACCTTCTCACGAAATGGGAACAAAACACAGTCCTCCTTGCAGCAGAAACACTTCAAACTATGGCACAACTCATCGGCCAACGGCTCAAATGATCCTATCCCGGTATCTTGGCCATCCACGCCGTATCACCGGAAGCAATCCATTGGATCCACACCCTAGACTTCAACATGTAACGTTGCTGTTTTTAAGCCACACGAAAGAAGAAGACTGCCTGCAGTAGAAAGTTGTACCAATATAATGACATTGGTTAGGGGTGTGATTTTTATACCGATGGGGTTATACCGCTACAACCTCAAGTATGGATACTGCTCTACTGGTGTCTTATATCAGTATAGTTTATTCCCCTTCCTGGTATAAGCATCTTTATACCAATATTACTGACTCCACACTTGAGGGGTTGTATCAATACCATTATTGCTAAATGGGGGAAACTTTTTAACTGTAGAAAGACTTTTCTGCTGATATAACAGTGGGCATTTTTCAGTTTCACTTATGTTGCTTGGGATGCAATGAAAGCTAAACTGAAAAAAGCCACTCTTTTACTGGAATAAGAGTATCAACACGGTATGGTTATATCGGGGTATGACTATACTCTTACTATTATTATTACAGCAGAACCCCATTTGTCTCATCTAATTGGGACCGGGGCCAGACCAGAAAATCAAAAATTCAGATAACCAGGAGAATTGGCAAAGAAGTTTTTATCCCTTATTTTAAGATGGGAGAAGGGCTCAGACTCTCAGCCCAGGGTGGCTGGGGCTTGGGCTGCCAGCCCCACACAGCTGAGGCTCGGGCAGTTAGCATGGGAGGAAGAGAAGATGAGGCTTTATTTGCTGATATCGCTGGTTCCGCTCTCCATCACAACTCTTCACACGTGCGATTATAATGAAGCTAACAATGGGGAAACTGAGGCAAGTCGTTGGGAGGGGATGACTCACTCAAGGATACACAAAGTCAGCATAGAACCAGGAGCGATGATACTCACTGCTGCCCCACACCTCTCGACCTAACCCAGCAGTGTCATGGTGTCAGAGTCCCAGGAGACTGGGGATGGAAACTATGACGGTGAAGCTCATTCCTTCCAGTCCAACCACCTCCCAGCCAGCAGCTGCAGTCAAACAAGCTGAGTCTCACCCCAAAATCTTCATTTGGGGACCCCAAAAGGGAGCAGTGGGTGGAACAGCCTGTCCCCTTGATATTTAATCCACCATGGGGAGGAGGGGCATGGGGGCCCCTGGCATGAGGAAGGGGGGGCATATAGAGTCCCTGATATGAGGAACGGGATGGAGGGTTGTAGGAAGCCCCTGGGGTCGGCAATGCACTTGGCTGATGGGTGCACCAAAGTGTGAGACACCCCCCCAATATTATTATGGGGAGGTGACGCATCGCGGGCTGGGAGCTCGAGATGGAGAGAACTGCCGGGTCAGTCTGTGTCCAGCAACCTCACACAAAAAAATCCCCTTCAGTGTAGTAAGGCCTCCCTGTTCTCGGGCCACCTGGATGTGTGCCCTGGAGCTGAGCTTCCCAAACACCTTCCCTTCTTCACCCCCTGCTTTCAGACCCTGACAACTTCCCCAGTCAGTTCCTAGGAATTTTTTTCTTTGTAGAAAGACATAAATAGGACTCCTGGGTGCTAGTCCTGGTTCTCCTGTTGCCCTCATGCAAGTCGCATCCTTCCACCCACCCCGTGCCTCAGTTTCCCCTCACCCCACATTGTCTGTGTGGACAGCAAGCTCTTCAGTACAGGGTCTGTCTCCTCACTGTGCTTCTGGGCAGCATCCCGTACAACTGAAGCCCTGATCTCAGCTGGGGTCTTTACAGCACCTGGCACCACAGAGGTTTCAGTCTCGAGTAGGGTCTGTGCAATGCCTGGCACAATGGTTGCCTTGCTCTCAATTTGGGTAGCACCTGACACAGAGAGAGACTGCAGGCTAAGAGGTGGGGGTAGAACTCAGGAGTCCTGGCTCCCAGCCCCCCTGCTCTATCCACCAGTCCCCACTCCCTTCCCAGAGCTGGGGAGAGAACCCAGGAGTTCTGACATGAATTGGATTCTCTCTCTCTCTCTCTCACTCTCACCTGTTTGTTTTATTTTGAAAAACAATTGAAAGGGGAAGTTCCTGCCTGGAGGGGGGGGGGGCAGAAGAGGGAGAATCCCCCCAGGAGGAGAGAAGATGAGGGGTGCTTCTCTTCACCCCAATAATCAGTCAGTGGATCAATAATAATTACTGTTTACTTCTGGCACAGCTAGAGGGAGGCCATAGGTCTCGGACCGAGTGCCCTTGAGGGTAGGGATCCCACATCCACTAGGCCACAGGGTCTGTGGGGCAGGCAGTCCGTTCAAGCCATCCTTCTAATACCGGCTTGCAGGGGTGGGGGACAATCGGAGAGACAGGATGTCACAGATGGACAGGGTCCGTGATAGATCCCCAGCCTATCTATCTATCTATCTATCCTGAGATACAGCTCTCTCTCTCCCCCTTCCTGGGGCCAAGTGACCCCAGCTGGGACCCTGGTTATTTTTTACATACCTGGCCCTCTTCTGAGTAATCCCAGAGCAGAGCAAGTGAGTGGAAGACACTAGCTAGTCCCAGCTCTGAACATAAGAACATAAGAACGGCCGTACTGGGTCAGACCAAAGGACCATCCAGCCCAGTGTCTTGTCTACCGACAGTGGCCAATGCCAGGTGCCCCAGAGGGAGTGAACCTAACAGGTAATGATCAAGTGATCTCTCTCCTGCCGTCCATCTCCACCCTCTGACAAACAGAGGCTAGGGACACCATTCCTTACCCAGCCTGGCTACTAGCCATTAATGGACTTAACCACCATGAATTTATCCAGTTCTCTTTTAAATGCTGTTATAGTCCTAGCCTTCACAACCTCCTCAGGCAAGGAGTTCCACAAGTTGACTGTGCACTGTGTGAAGAAGAACTACCTTTTATTTGTTTTTAAACCTGCTGTCCATTAATTTAATTAATTCAGTTGCTCCATGGGATGGTGCATGATGCCCCCTAATGGTCACTGATGGAATAATCTGAGCCATGAGGGAGGGCTCTTTCCTACCTCCTCAGTCAGAGATTGATGGGCTCAGAAACAGGCAGTGGTGTGTCCCTTTTACACCCATCATCACAAAGACCCCCACATAATCCCAGACACACACCCACACACGCACAGACACACCCACAGGGTCGGCCAGAGTATATAGGCGAATGAAGTGGGTCATCTAGGGTGCCAAGCTTGCAGGGGTGCCAAATTTGATGGAAGTAAATTTTTTTATACAGTATAATTGTGTTAGGATTAATGAAAAGAAAAAAAAATCAATAAAAATATCTATTTTTATTTTACATTGTTCATTTCGAATGCCAAGTAAATAAAGATAAATGTTCATTCTGAACTCATTTTTCTCTATATTGAATTGGTGGGAGGGGGTGCCAAAGTCATAGTTTTGTTCGGGAGCCCAAAACCCTTGGGCCAGCCCTGCACACACACAGACACGTGATCCAAGACTCACGATTACACACACAATCCAGGATTTAGGATTATACACACATACCACACACACACACACACACAGTCCAAGACTTACACACACAGAGTCCAAGACTTACACACACACACAATCCAAGATATGATTACACACACCTGATCAAAGACTTGCTATCACACACACAGATGCACACACACAGTCCAGGCCCTGGTCTACACTACAAGTTTAGGTCGAATTTAGCAGCGTCGATTTAACCCTGCACCCGTCCACACGACCAAGCATGTTTTGTTGACTTAAAAGGCTCTTAAAATTGATTTCTGTACTCCTCCCTGGAGAGGGGTTTAGTGCTAAAATCGATCTCGCTGGGTCAAATTTGGGGTAGTGTGGATGCAATTCTACAGTATTGGCCTCCGGGAGCTATCCCAGAGTGCTCCATTGTGACCACTCTGGACAGTGCTCTCAACTCAGATGCACTGGCCAGGTACACAGAAAAAGCCCCGGGAACTTTTGAATTTCATTTCCTGTTTGGCCAGCGTGGCGAGCTGATCAGCACGGGTGACCACGCAGTCCCAGAATCGCAATAGAGCTCCAGCATGGACCAAACAGGAGGTACTGGATCTGATTGCTGTATGGGGAGAAGAATCCGTGCAGGCAGAACTCCGTTCCAAAAGATGAAATGCCAATATACACCTCTACCTCGATATAACGCTGTGCTCGGGAGTCAAAAAATCTTACCGCGTTATAGGTGAAAATGTGTTATATTGAATTTGCTTTGATCCACTGGAGTGCGCAGCCCCGCCCCCCTGGAGCACTGCTTTACCGCGTTATATCAGAATTCGTGTTATATTGGGTCGCGTTATATCGAGGTAGAGGTGTATTTGTCAAAATCTCCAAGGGCATGATGGAAAGAGGCTACAAAAGGGACACACAGCAGTGCCGCCTGAAAATTAAGGAGCTCAGGCAAGCCTATCAAAAACAAAGGCCTGGTCTACACTAAGGGTTTAATTCAAATTTAGCAGCGTTAAATCGAATTGACCCTGCACCCGTCCACACAACGAAGCCACTTACTTTAAAATAAAGGGCTCTTAAAATCGATTTCTGTACTCCTCCCCGACGAGGGGTGTAGCGCCAAAATTGACATTGCCATTTCGAATTAGGGTTAGTGTGGCCGCAATTCGAGGGTATTGGCCTCCGGGAGCTATCCCACAGTGCACCATTGTTACTGCTCTGGATTGCAATCTGAACTCAGATGCACTGGTCAGGTAGACAGGAAAAGCCTCGCGAACTTTTGAATTACATTTCCTGTTTGTCCAGCGTGGAGAGCACAGGTGACCACACAGAGCTCATCAGCACAGGTAACCATGCAGTCAGGGAATCAAAAAAGAGCACCAGCATGGACCGTACGGGAGGTACTGGATCTGATCGCTATATGGGGAGAGGATTCAGTGCTAGCGGAACTACGTTCCAAAAGATGAAATGCCAAAACTTTTGAAAAAATCTCAAAGGGCATGATGGAGAGAGGCCACAATAGGGACTCATATCAGTGCCGCGTGACAGTTAAGGAGCTCAGACAAGCCTATCAAAAAACAAAAGAGGCAAACGGTCGCTCCAGGTCAGAGCCACAGACATGCCGCTTCTACGCTGAGCTGCATGCAATTCTAGGGGGGGCTGCCACCACTACCCCACCTCTGACCGTGGATTCCGAGGCGGGGATAATCTCATCAGCTGCACCTGAGGATTCTGCGGACGGGGAAGAGGAGGAGGAGGAGGAAGAGGAGGACGAGCTTGCGGAGAGCACACAGCACTCCGTTCTCCCCAACAGCCAGGATCTTTTTCTCAGCCTGACTGAAGTACCCTCCCAAGGCAATATCCCAGACCATGACCCCATGGAAGGGACCTCAGGTGAGTTTACCTTTTAAAATATAAAACATGGTTTAAAAGCAAGCGTTTTTTAATGATTAATTAGCCCTGAGGACTTGGGATGCATTTGCTGCCAGCACAGCTACTGGAAAAGTCTGTTAACGTGTCTGGGGATGACATGGAAATCCTCCAGGGACATCTCCATGAAGCTCTCCTGGAGGTACTCCAAAAGCCTTTCCACAAGGTTTCTGGGCAGTGCAGCCTTATTCCATCCTCCATGGTAGGACACTTGACCACGCCATGCTTGCAGCAAGTAATCTGGTATCATTGCCTGACAAAGCCTGGCAGCGTATGGTCCCGGTGTTTGCTGGCATTCAAGCAACATCCGTTCTTTATCATGCTGTGTAATCCCCAGAAGAGTGATATCGCTCATGGTAACCTGGTTGAAAGACGGAAATTTAATTAAGGGGACAGTGGTGGCCATTCCTACTGGGCTGTTTGCCTGTGGCTGAAAAGAAATCCTTCCCTGTAGTTAGCCAAGCGCGGGTGGGGGGGAATTGGCGCTGCGCTTTTTGCATTTGGCTAGCAGGAATCTTCCCTGATACCAGCCACGCGGTGGGGGGAGGGGTAAAGCGATCATCCCAGAGAATTCATGGCGGGGTGGCGGGGTGGGGGGTGTTAGTTTGGTTCCTGCAGGGATCTTCCCTGATACCAGCCACGCGGTGGGGGGAGGGATAAAGCGATCATCCCAGAGAATTGGATGGGGGGGGGTTAGTTTGTTTTCTGCTGCTGCAGGTTAACAGGAAAACTGCAGCACTCAACAGGCTTTGCTTGGTATGTGGGAAAGGAGGGGGCAGAAGCCGAAAGACAATGGCTTACCATGGCCGCATGCAAGCCAAATTCTGTTGCCCCAAGACTCATCACACACACACACACACACACACACAATATGAAACTCATGATTGCACACACCCAGAGTCCAACACTCACTTTTACACATGGAAAAAACACACAGTATCCGAGATTCAGGATTACAGACACACACACACACACACACACACCAATTTTCTCCTGTCTGTTTTATTCAGTTAATCCCAATAAAGGGGAAGTGAATCCGAGCTGGGCAGGGGTGCACCCTCCTGCCATGTGCGGTGTGGTTATCCAGGGCAGCGTGGCTGTGCCGCAGGAGTGGGGATCAGGAGAGGACGTTCGCCAGCAGGACGGTAACAAGGGCTGGGAGGATGAGTCCAGATGGTTCTGGAGCCATGCTGGCCGCACGGGAGGCTGGTCTACATTCGGCTGTGGTGAGATCTGCCCTGAACCCCCCGAAGGCCCCTTTGAACTGTTGTATATTAGTGCAGGCAGACTCGGTGGCGCAGCGTTTCATGGTGGTGTGCACGGTTGTCTCACCTGTGGGGGACAAAACAGCAGGGTCAGTGTCTAGGGACCTCTGGCCTCT
Source organism: Terrapene triunguis (assembly GCF_002925995.2). Lineage (NCBI taxonomy): Eukaryota > Metazoa > Chordata > Testudines > Emydidae > Terrapene > Terrapene triunguis. The sequence goes on from NW_020694905.1 coordinate 146,500, forward strand.
TACGGCTCTGACCCTATACAACACCCCCCCCTCCTCCTCTGCACCACTCCCTGCTACCCATCTAGACCCACCAACAGTCTCCCCTCCCCTGCTCTGATGCAGTGTCACTCTGTGGATCCCTGAATGAGTCATGTAGGGCCCTGATCCCTAACGAACGTTGGAACAGGCCTGCGTTAGTTCCACCATTTACCTGGCAATGGTGTAGCTCACCGATGGTGGCAGAGTGAGATCCCTAAGAAGCTCTCAGTCAAGGGGTCTGTACAGTCCCTGGCATGTTGGGACTCCCAATTTCAGCCAGGTGGGGGCATGCAGCACCTTGCACAGCAGGGATCCCCATCTCAGCCAAGGGGTCTGTGCAACATCCGGATCAAAAAGGGTCTGATCTCAGTTGGGGCATCTATTGTACCATTCTACCACCAGTAAGAAAGAAATATCTCTGGGACTGCCAGGTCAAACCAGCTGGGGGATTTCTGCAGCAGTCCCAGGGATGGTGTGTTTGTGCCATCACTTTTTCTGTAGTACTTTTGATTTGTAGAATAGCAGACTCTTGAGACACCACGGCAGTTTGGGGGCCCATTGTGCAGGGTGCTGTGCATAGGACAGTATCCCGTCTCCATCAGTGGCCAGCACTAGATTCTGCAGAGAAAGGGATCAAAACCGCCCAATATGTGGGATAATCTCCTCCTACTCTAGGTCTTGTCCTGATTGCTAATAGCTAGAGATCACCTTAAGACCTGAAAGAGGAGGTTTAATATCCCTGCCAACATTTTTACAATCATTTATTATGATCTCTCCGCTAAGCATACAATCCCTTTTTGAACCTTGCTCAGCTCTTGACCACAGCAATTTCTTTGGTGGGGAGTTCCACGGACTAATGGTTTATCGACTGGGAATAGTGTTTCCAGTTTCATAATGAACTTGTCCCTTTTCAATTTCATTGAATGTTCTCTTATGCCCCATCTTATGACAGAGGGTGTTCAGAAGTTTGCCATCTCCCTGCTTTAGTGCTCAGTGAAAATTTTCAATGAAAAATGCAAATTTGACCACCAGGAAACGTTTTGTGAATTCAAAGTCGCTGAATGGTTTCAGTCAGAAGAAACCCCATAAAACAAACTCTGGAAAGAAAATCGAAACCTTTCACTATTTTGGTACAAAACCGCCTTTCCTTACAACATTTTATTTAAAAAAAAAAAAACTTTAAACAACACTAACAATCCCTCAAAATCAAAACCAGATGTTTCGTTTGACCCAAAATGAAACTTTTTCTTACTTTTCAGTTGGTTGAAAGTGCCAAAAAAAAAATCTATTAAACCCGAAACAACTATTTTCTCCCAATTTTTTTGGTGTTGGCATAGAACTAAAGATCTATCTATCTAGCTATCTCCCTTATTTGTTCAGCTCTCTGCTTCTCTATCACAATCATAATTTCATATGTTCTATCACGTCGCCTCTCTTATTCCCAAGGAAAAATAGCCCCAGTTGTTTCCCTTCTCTCTGCAGGCTTTTCCAGACCTTCCTTGTCACCTGTCTCCACACTCTTGTGAATTCTAAAATAAAACCCCAAGGGGTGCATAGGGGAAACAGAGGCACAGTGAGGAGAAATCACGGGGACAGAATCCAGGTGTGCTGAGACTCTGCCCAATTCTTCCCATGGCAGGGGATTGCCTGTGTGCGTGGCTCCCTCCTGGATGGGGAAACCTGAACAGAGAAACAGCCAAATGGCAATTACCGGTTTTCACGGTGCCGCTGATATGGATGCACTGGGTCTGGGCTCCTGTGCAGTCGATGATCTCTTCACTGCAGTGATGGGTAAACACAGAGTAGCAGGCTGGGCAGTGCAGGCCGTTCAGGGTGGTGTTAGCCGGGGGCACTGGGAAGAAGCGGAGCAAACGCAGTCAGCTCGGGGGACGAGCCCCAGGAGGCGTCGGGGCAGGAAGAGCAGCTGGGGGCTGCACAGCTCAGCCCTGGGCGCCCCCTGCAGGGGGAGCTGTAGCTCTGGGGTCACTGGAGGAAGCAGGGGCAGGGGAGGGGGTTGCAGCAGGGAGCCCTGGATCCCGCCCCAGTGGGGTCAGCTGGGTTCACACCTGGGGGCAGGCTAGAGCCCCACCCACTAAACTCCTCCCCGCCAGGGGCTCAGTTTTATTCAGTGGGGCACCTCCTGCATGGCCGGAGGACTATTCCCAGGGACTCAGTGTTGTCTCCCCATCACAACTCTTCACATGACAGATCAGGATAAAGTTAAAGATGGGGAAACTGAGGCAGGGCGTACAGGAGGAATGACTCACCCAAGGTCAGTATAGAACCTCACACGAAACACAGGTCCCTGTGATAGGAAAGGCAACACAATTCATCTCTGCACAGCCCTCACTCCACTCTCTTCATTCCCATTGACTCCACTGGAGCCATGGCCAATTGACCCCAGCTGGGATCTGTCTATATTTTACATACCTGCCCCCTCCTGAGTAATCCCAGAGCAGAGCAAGTGAATGGAAGACACTAGTCCAGTCCCAGCTCTGATGGGAAGCCAGGTCCAGCTGCTCCATGGGATGGTGCATGATGCCCCCTAGTGGTCACTGATGGAATAATCTGGGCCGTAGGGGAGGGCTTTTTCCTACCTCCTCAATCAGAGATCGATGGGCTCAGAAACAGGTAGGCGTGTGTCCCTTTTATGCTCATCTCTCTAATGAGGCTGTGGATCATCTCATTGTCTGTCCAAATGGACAATCATGTCTGAATCCTGGGGCTGGCAGTTTCCAATGGCAGGGAGTTCCACAGGTTAACGGCATCTCAACAGAAAAAAGTTATAATTTATCCTCTTAAATCTAAGGAGTCGTCCACATTATCCCAGGTGGGTGAGTCTCTGTTGATCCTAGAGGGCTCTCTCGCTTTCCCCCCACCCTCTCGGTGGGATGGTTTACTGTAGCACCGATGTAACCCAGATCCATACCAGTGTGTGTCTTTCGCTCCCTCTAGTGGCTGGATCCTGTAAAGTGGTTTAGGGAGCTGTGATGCCACACACACAGCTACAGATGCGTCTCCTTTAATTCCAATGTTAAACACTCCTGTGTTTATTTCTCCCCCCACCCTCCAAGTCCAAGGTTCAATCCTGGTGCCCAGTATCTTTCCAACACCTGCTCTGTGCAGGAAGCAGAGCTGCTCTGGCATCCCCCGGCGTAGGGGGCAGGGGAAGCCGCTTTAACCCTTTAGGGTCTCCAGCCCTGCTCGGTGGGTCCTGCCACACAAAAAAAATATTTACAATTAAAAAAAATTGGGTTTTTTGGCTGAACATTTTTCTGTTTTATGACAAAAACACTGCAATATTCTAAGAAATACCCCCCTCCAGTAAACAAACCCCATTTTCCAACAGGCTCTAGGATCTGTAGGAGGGTGGGTGTGGCATGAGAGATGGCTGTGTCCCTATAGTTAGTTAGTGTGTGTGTGTGTGTGTGTGTGTGTGTGTGTGTGCGCGCTCTTCTGATTCCACCACTGGAAGTTGTCCTAGATCCAAACAGCTACAGAACCAGGCTTCTGATAGCCCCACGACCCCCACTAGAAATAAACACGGGGAAATCAGCCCAATCATCACAAACACCCCCACATAATCCCAGACACACACCAACACACACACAGAGACACTATCTCACACACAGATCCATGATCCAAGACTCACGGTTACACACACAATCCAGGACTCAGGACTATACACACACACACACCATACACACAGACACAGACACAGAGTCCAAGACTTATACACACACAGTCCAAGACATGATTACACACATAATCCAAGATTTGCTATCACACACATAGATGCACACACACGTTCCAAGACTCCTGATCACATACACTCGCACACACACACAATATTAAACTCATGATTGCATACACCCAGAGTCCAACGCTGACAATGACACACAGACAGACACACGGTATCTGAGATTCGTGATTACAGATAGACAGACACACACACACACACGACAATTTTCTCCTGTCTGTTTTATTCTGTTAATCCCACTAAAGGGGAAGTGAATCCGAGCTGGGCGTGGGAGCCTTTGGTGGGGGTGCGCCTGCCTGCCACCTGCGGTGTGGTTATCCAGGGCCGCGTGGCTGTGCCACGGGAGTGGGGCTCAGGAGAGGACGTTCGCCAGCAGGACGGTAACTCAGCAGACTCAGTGGCGCAGCCTTTCATGGTGGTGTGCATGTTTGTCCCACCTGTGGGGGGCAAAACAGGGGGGGTCAGTGTCTGGGGACCTCTAGTCTCTTACGGCTCTGACCCTATACAACACCCTCCCCCTTCTCCTCTGCGCCATTCCCTGCTGCCCATCTAGACCCGCCCCCAACAGTCTCCCCTCCTCTGCTCTGATGTAGTCTCACTCTATAGACCCCTGAGCAAGTCATGTAGGGCCTTGTTACCAGATGTGCCCATTACTTTGGGATACACTGATTTATTAGGGTTACTCTTCGGGGGGGAGGTGTCTGTAATTCTATCAATGTACTGCTTGTGTCACTTGTGTTTTCATACACAGCTCTACTTCTCCCTGCTGCATGTCCCCTCCCAATGGAGCTATCCTGCAGGACCTAGGTTTCCCAGGGCTGGGTTCCTCTAGCCGCAGAATCCGATGAACACACACACACACAAACAGAGCAAGTCTGAGCGGACCAGGTCAATAAGCACTCTCAAGCTGACCCCTTATATGCCCCTGAACTCACAGGCTGGGTCAAGCAGCACTTTGAAGCTGCCAACCTTATGTGCCAAAGGAACCGCACCGGAATGGAGTAAGCCTGAGCAGGCTGGGTCGAGCAGCACTTCCAGGCTGCCACCCTTATATGCCCCAGTGTGACAGTGCACCCCAGAGGGCTTCATGGAAATATGCTTATGAATGTAAATATGACATAACTGGAATATGTTTTATGCTACAGATGCCATGTAACATATCTCTGCAAAGGTTACGATCTACTGAATATATTCATCCTATTTGTATGCATGTGTCATTGTTGTATTCAAAGTTATGAATATTGGCTGTGTACTAATTTCATTTTTAAGTAGCCTTGGTCAGCTTCTTTAGAAAGGAATTTGCAAGTTAATTGCCCAATCAAGAAGCACTTAACACACCATGGATCTTGGAAGGCTCCAATCCACAAAAGAAGTCTACAGGAGGACGTTCCAGGTAGCATGTGAGCAATGGCTGCTACCCGTAAGTTCTGACTCATAAAGAATTTATTTGGGCATACGCTTTCGTGGGCTAGAACCCACTTCATCAGATCTATGAAGTAAAAGATACAGGAGCAGGTATAAATACACGAAAGGATGGGGGTTGCTTTACCAAGTGTGAGGTCAGTCTAACGAGATAAATCAATTAACAGCAGGAAACAAAGGGAGGAGAAATAACTTCTGAAGTGGTAACAGAGTGGCCCACTACAGACAGTTGACAATGAGGTGTGAGTAACAGGAGGGAGAAATTAGTATTGGGGAAATTAAGTTTAGGTTTTGTAATGACCCAACCACACCCAGTCTTTATTCAGGCCTAATCTGATGGTATCTAGTTTGCAAATTAATTTCAGTTCTGCAGTTTCACATTGGAGTCTGTTTTTGAAGTTTTTTTGTTCTAAGAATTGCCACTTTTAGGTCTGTTATTGAGTGAACACAGAGATTGAAGTGTTCTCCTCCTGGTTTTTGAATGTTATGATTCCTGATGTCAGATTTGTGTCCATTTATTCTTTTGCATAGAAACTGTCCGGTTTGGCCAATGTACGTGGCAAAGGGGCATTGCTGGCACATGATGGCACATATCACATTGGTACATGTGCAGGTGAACGAGCCCCGGATGGTGTGGCTGATATGGTTAGGTCCTATGATGGTGTCCACTGGAATGAACGGGGCAATTCACACCTCAAAGTGATTATTTCAGGCTCTCTGTAACCTTGCGCTTGATCTACACTTAAAACTCAGCTATGCACCGCCATGTCTGCATTACAAAATAAACTCAACCTACCTTAGATTGGCATACAGGTGCTGCAGTAATTACATCGCTTGTGAGTGTCTACACTTTGCTCCTTGTGTCGGCGGTGCGCGCCTTTGCCAGGAGCGTGTCTATCGACTGTACTATCAGCATGTGGCATTGTGAGATGGCTTCTGAAAGCCAGTTGATGTAAGCAACACAGTTGTAGTAGTAGGATTTTATGTTTGCATTTTGTATGATTTAGAATGAAGGATAAAGAATAATGAGATAATAATGTAGCATGTATTAAATGTATTGGTGTATGATTTGATCATATCCTGCCAGCCACCCTTTCTGAATAGGAGAAAGGAATGGCCTAATGGGCCATTTGGTAAAGATGCATCAGCCGGAATCTGTGTCTGGGCTGATTTCAAGGCAGTAACAGACATTTTAAGGTCACTATTTTGTTGTAGGTTTAGCATTTTAAAGTAAGTAAAAGAATGCAAGGATTGTTTTTCTCCTGCATTGCAACTTGATGTTCCTGTTCAAAATGTTCTGTGTAAATTGATTCTGTTTTGAGTGTGAATGAGGAATGTGTGTGTATAGAGATAAGTGTGAAGGCCATCGCTGAACCAGATGTACGAGGGAGGAACCAGAGACAGATGCAAGGGCGCCAGGATGCTGCAACACGCCCCTATTGAAATGTCAGAGGAGGGCAGATTGACGACTCTAAAGATGAGACAAGCACCTGTCAATGGGGACGAGATAGCTGTGATAAAGAATGAGAAGGACAATTTAAGAAAACAAGCACTTGTCAAACAACAATTAATTACAGCATGATGGTGCAAAACTCATTGGTCCCAATGAAGGAAAATCACTATACAAACAGGGGACCTTGCCATGAAACTTTGGGTTCATCCTGACAAAACTTCCCCGGAGCATCGTGTCGCAATGGACGGAACTTGGTTCCTCCCTACTAGTGATCAACCTAGCTTGCCACTAGATTGATCCGGACTCTGGAGTGGTAACTATAACATTGACTGGCGGAACAGTGTGTGTGTGTGTGCGCTGTGGTTGAATGCATATACTAATTGTTATATCTCCAATAAACGTGGCGTATTGCCTTTTCCCCAGAAAAAGATCCCGTGTGTTCCTTATAAGCATAACACAGTGTCTACACTGATGCTACGTCAACCTAACTACACCGACTTTGACTCTACGCCGCTCACAACGGTGGAGTTATTAGTCGGTGTAGCAGGACAGTTATGTCGGCAGGAGCAAAATGAAGTGTAGACACTTCCACTGTTAGGTTGACATAAGATGCCTTAATTTTTGTTGTCAGGCAGTTTTAGACCCTTCCCCCCAAGTTTAAGCTGATGGGACGAGCGTTTCTGCTCCTCCCCCTCTTCATGGATGTGCAGGGGAGCAAGCAACAAAGTCTTTGGTCTAGGCCAGCGGCTCTCAAACTTTCCAGACTACCAGAAAGTCTGATTTGTTTTGTGTGCCCCCAAATTTCACCTCACTTAAAATCTACTTGCTTACAATCTCAGACATAAACATACACACGTGTCATGGGACACTGTTATTGAACAATTGCCGACTTTCTTCTTTTTACCATATAATAATAAAATAAATCAACTGGGATATAAATATTGTACTTACATTTTAGTGTATGGTACTGTGACGGGGCAAGGCCAGATGGTTATAGTAAAGTGGTGAGGAACAGATATGTTAGCCTCAGGCTAAACAAATCCCTGGTACCATGGTAACCAAATGGCAGTTGCTCCAGGTTAATCAAGACAACTGGGGCCAATTAAGATCCTTCTAGAAAGCTTTGGCGATAGCTAGGTTGATTGGGACACCTGAAGCCAATCAAGGACGGGCTGAAACTAGTTAAAAGCCTCCCAGTTAGTCAGTGAGGTGTGGGTGTCAGGAGCTATAGGAGGGAGCTGTGCTGTTGAAGGAATGAAGCAGTACAAATCCATATCAGGTGCAAGGAAGGAGGCCCTGAGGTAATGGTGAAGGAGATATTGAGTGGGGGGCTGCTGTGGGGAAGTGCCCCAGGGAATTATACACGTCCTATTTCCAAAAAGTCAGCTACCATAGCTGCTATTATTAGGGTCTCTGGGCTGGAGCCCAGAGTAGAGGGTGGGCCCGGGCTCCCCCCCCCCTCCAGTTAATCTCTGAGATTGGGAGACAACAGAGACTGTGCGAGGGAAGGATGCTTCTCCTCACCTCCCTCGCTGGCTGATGATGAAAAGGGCTCAGTAGGCTGTGACCCTTGTTTCTAGAGAGAGAAGGGCTACGTGGAGGGCCACAGTGAGCCTCTGAGGCTAGCGAAATCCGCCAGGAATCACGGGATCCACGGAGACAAGGACAGAGCTTTGTCACAGTACCTAGAGCAGTATAAACAAGTCATTGTCTGTATGAAATTTTAGTTTGTACTGACTATGCTAGTGCTTTTACGGTAGCCTGTTTTAAAACTAGGCAAATATCTAGATGAGTTGATGCACCCCCTGGAAGACACGTACCCCTGGTTGAGAACCATTGATCTATGATGTCCCACAATGGCCCATTTGGATTCAATAGGCCTTCCTGATGGGCAGGAGATAACCCCTCCTGGGCCAAACTAGTATTTCACCCCTAGAGCGCCCCCACGCTGCAGTGCCCTCCCCTCCTAACCTCCCTTACTCCTGATTTACACCAGTCTGGGAGCAGAATTTGGTCCTTTTGCTTTTGCCAGACACAGTTCTTCTGCTTCCTGTGAGCTGCCAACACGAACTAGAATCTTCTCTGGTCCCTCCTCTGGACGCAGGTCCTGCTAGCTTCCCCAAGGGGCTTTAACATGGGTGCTCCTGGAATTAGACTGCAAAGACTTTGGATCAGGGACCGTTGTATTGTGCAGCACCTAGCGCGATGGAGGCCTGGGTGGGACTGGGGCTTATGGGTGCTACCGTAATACACCTACTAAATAGCAATTATAATGTACAGCATCTAGCTCTATCGGGTCCTGGGCCATGACAGGAGCTCCTAGGCTCTACCATAATATGTCTAATAAATAATAATGAAATTTGTTTGTTATGGTGCTAGTACTGGGGTATTTTAGGGCTCTTTTGCACTGTCAGAGCAGTGTAAGGGGCTTTAGTATAACATCTTGTCTACACAGGGAGTTATTCTGGATTAACTAATCCTGATTAAATACTCTTGAGGAACTCCACATGTGGACTCACCTGAAGCTAATCAGGAATAGGTAATTCACTTTAAATTCACACCCAACCTTATACCAGATTCATTTTCACGTTTAGACAAGACTGCTGAGCCCCTCGCCCTGTTCCCTACATCACCCTGATCTTTTCTGGCTCTCTCCTATCTAAGCGTTGACAGCACCAAACTCTGCTTTTCTTGAGATCTGACCCACGTCTGAGGGCTTGTCTGCACTAGAAAGTTAGACTGCGGCTGGGTCTACACTACAGCAGGGGTCCGACCTAAGATACGCAACTTCAGCTACGTGAATACCGTAGCTGAAGTTGCGTATTTTAGGTCGGCTTACCTGGCTGTGAGGACGAGGGATAGTCGACCGTTGCCGCGCTGCCGCCGACTCCGCTGCCGCCTCTTGCCGCGGTGGATTTCCGGAGTCGACGGCAGAGCGATCAGGGATCGATTTTATCGCGTCTTCACTAGACGCGATAAGTCGATCCCAGAACATCGATTGCCTGCCGCCGGACCCCCCGGTAAGTGTAGATGTACCCTGCGTTAAAGATACAAGTGTACTTAAAGTGGAGCAGCTTCTTCAGTCTACATGTAGTTAGATCGGTATGAACGTGCTTTATCCTGGGACAGATTATTCCTGTATGAGCAGGGGAATAAGCCATATTGGGATAAGCCACCTTTTACCCATATAACCACGTCCACACTCGTAGTTGTACTGGTGTCTCTATGGGTAGGTCTACACTGGAAACAGACTATGTGATTCCCGCTCCTGGGATCTAGTCACACTAGCTCTGATCAAGCGACCTCGCTAAAAACAGAAGTGTGGCCACGATCGCCCAACGGGCTATCAGAGCTAACTCGGGTGTTTCCTCGAGCTGCAAATCACCCCTCCAGTGTAGAAGGACCCACTAGCCAGATAAAAATCACATCCCTCACCGAAATAGAGATCCTGTTAACTTCTAAGGGCAGACCAGGCCTGAGGAGAGGTCTGTCTCCACTGCAGCTGGGATTCTCAGCATGGATAGACAGACACTAACTTTGCTCCATCTAGCACGCTGAAAAGAGTCAATGTTGGGGCACTGACGGTGGCTTCGTTAGCCACCCAAGTCCAACTCCGCCCAACTCCCTGGATCCAAGCTCAGATAGCTGAAGCGTGAGCTCCTTCTCCCCACCCCCTCTGTGCCACATTGTTCATACTGCTATTTCTAGCACACTGGCTCAAGCACTAGTGTGAGTCCATCTGCCCAGGCTGGAGTCACACCACGCAGCAGCAGTGCGGACGGGGCCTGAGATGCTTACAGGTGTCACATGCCAGGAAGCCCTTTTGAAAAGGTGAAGTGGACACTCGTGAAATTACTAGCCGTAAATTCCAAACATCACCAGCACATTTGGGCTGGGGTTTATCCCTGGTCATGAGGCTCATGCGTTTGGTGACACACAAGTGACAAGCTGCAGATGTACGGTTCTGATTCTCTACTCCCCTGAAAGCCCTGAGAGATCTGGACTTTGCTACCTGCTCCTGCTGTAGATCGTTGCATTATTTACTTTCACTTTCCGTGTTACTCAGAGTCAGAGCTCAGCGACGCCGAGAGACACAGGAAGGGAGGGAGATGGAGGAACATGCAGGGATTATTCTGCTTTTCTGAGTTCATCGAGGAGGTCGGAGGGTCTGGTGCACTTGGGGTGGAAGGTAAGAGACTCTTCTCCAGACTGGCTCTCATTTGCTGCCGCTGCTGCCGCTGCTGCCTTTTGCTTCCAGATACAGGAGACATTTAAAATGGCAGCTGCAAAATGACCATTAAAATGGCTGCTGAGCAATGACTGGCGATCGTAGAATCATAGAATCGTAGGACTGGAAGGGACCTCGAGAGGTCATCTAGTCCAGTCCCCGGCACTCAGGGCAGGACTAAGTATTATCTAGACCATCCCTGACAGGCGTTTGTCCAACCTGCTCTTAAAAATCTCCAATGAGGGAGACTCACTGGGGTAATTTGTTCCAGTGTTTAAGTGCCCTGGCAGTGAGAAAGTTTTTCCTAATGTCTAACTGAAATTTCCCTTGCTCCAATTTAAGCCCATTGCTTCTTGTTCTGCCCTCACTGGTTAAAGAGAACAATCGATCCTCCTCCTCTTTATAACAACCTTTTATGTACAGTACTTGAAAACTTAGATCATGTTGCCCCTCAGCCTTCTCTTCTCCAGACTAAACAAACCCAGTTTTTTCAATCTTCCCACATAGCTCATGTTTTCTAGACCTTTCATCATTTTTGTTGTTCTCCTCTGGACTTTCTCCAGTTTGTCCACATCTTTCCTGAAATGTGGAACCCAGAACTGGGCACAAGACTCCAGCTGAGGCTGAATCAGCGCAGAGTAGAGCAGAATGCACAACAGCAGAATGCTTTTGTTAAAGCATCCTATAGAATGCAATAGAGAATTATATTCCAGCTGACGGTGTTTATAGGGTGGTTTAAAAAAAACTGCAGAAATGATCTGGGGATGTGATTTCATTTATGCTGAAGGCCTATTGCTCTGCTGTAGCAGTGGACGAGGAACTGAAAGTGGGAGCAAATGTTATTCTCACTGACGCTGCCAGAGAGTTTTAAAGGGGCCTTGAGTTTCTATTCGATTCTAGAGCTGTGAGTGTAATTTCTATAGACCCCCATTAAGGGTTAGGTGGAGATTGGCATAATCACATTCATTCCAATGGTGCTACGGCCCATTGACCCCAGCTGGGGATCTGACCCCATTAGGGTTGCCAACAGTCCTGTATTACATGGGACGTCCCTTATTTAAATAGAAAATGGCCTGTCCCATACTCAATCAGTGCGAGATGCTTTTTATCCCGTATTTCAGCAGCAGGGGGCCAGTATTCCTGGGTGCGTCTTTCCTACCCCCACCCCCACCCGACTCTGCTCCTTCAGTGCTGTGCTGGGAACGCAGACGGGGCCGGGCTCAAGGGTCAGGGTCGGGAAGGGAGTGAAAAGATGCCCCCGTGAGTCCTGGTCTCTGCTGGTCAGGGCCCCCCACTGACTCCAGCCCTCGAGCGTGGCCCCGTCTGCTTTCCCTGTGCCGGCTCTGTCTGGCAGGGCGATTGGACAGGTCCCTGGGGCTGCGCTGAAGGCCAGGGTCGGGAACAGGCTGTCTGGCATGGGGGAGCAGTCTCAGTGGAAGAAGGGGCTATGGGGGTGTTGCTGTCTGTGAGGGGGTGGCGGGGGCTGTTGCTCTCTAGGGGGTTGCGTAGGAGAGGGGCTGGGGCATGTTCCTGTCTGGGGCTAGGATGGGAGAGGGCCTGGGGCTGTGATGGGTCACAGAAACAAGCTCACCCAGCACTGTGGGGCTGGGGCTGTTCATGCACATGGGCCGGGATGATCAATACCCCTTTTCTGGGGCCCCATCACCTCCCTCATCCCAACCCCACCTGTTCCCCCTGCCCCACCACGAGGCTGCAGTCAGGGATCAGGCTTTCGCATACTATTTGCCTCCTGCGACCAGTGCTGGCCGGTGTTGGCCCGTACCCCCTCGGCCATGTGAGGAGAGGGCAGTAGCCCCCACTCCCACCCTCAAACAAGCCCCATTCCAATCCTGGTGTAAAGCTGTTCATCCTGCCTCTCAGTCACCCTAAGTCCCCTTTATAAACCTCTGGGTCACTGCACGACCCCGGTGAAGGAGTCAGGACGCGACAGAGAATCAGGCCCAGTTAAGCGGCCTTCAGCGGAGTGACTCCCGGTTTGTGCTGGGGTGAGTGGGGCTGCAGGGAACCCGGGGCTGCAGGGCCAGTGTGAATGTTGTTCCCAGGGGCTGGTGTCTGGAATGCAGCTAATCGGAGCATTTTCTCTCCTTCTCTTGCAGATGCAAAATGGTTAGAGGCAGGATGGGAACGAGCCCTGGCTGGTCGCTGCTTTTGACAGCTCTGTGGACTCTCTATGGTAGGTACTGCCTGTTCCCGCTTTGCTCTCCTGCTTCTTTTGTGCCATCTGGAGTCACTTTAATTGTCCATTTCCCTAATGAATTTAGCACTGGGGAAGGTGCCTCCCCTAATGCAGCAGGGAGAATTCCCACCCACCCCCAGCCCCCACACACATCACATGGTGATGTTCTTCTTCCCCCTATCCTGTAGGCACCCTGTGCAGAGAAAACCTGAGATCAGTCTCTGTGGCCCACTCAGTCCTCTCGCTGCTGAAACTGCTACGCTAACACAGTTAAAAAAAAATTATTCAGCTTATTTCCAGGGCCTGATTCCCAGTTACACCAAGGGCTGATCGACACAGAGTTTTATACTGCTTCCGCTAGCTCAGTTTGAAATTGCTCCAGAGAAAGCAGTACAATCCTGTCACGTGGACACAGTTATAGGAACACAGCACTGGACAGGTCCTCATGTCCAGTCCCTGCTATTGTAGGCAGGTCTGTCATAAAATCCCATTTGTAAATTTATCAAATTCCATCTTCGGACTAGTTAAGTTGTTTACACTCACTACACCTTAGACCAATGTAACTGTGCTTTATACTGGTATCAGAATTCCTGTAGGCCTGGGCTACGCTACCACGTTTGATTGACATAAGCCACCTTGCATTGACCTAGTTGCGCGTATGTCGACAGAGTGTGGTTAACACAGTGCAAGTGTGGATGGTGCGTGATCTATGTCCACCCTAACAGTTCTCCAGCAGTTGTCCCACAATGCCTGATGCTGATCTCTCTTGAACTCCACTGCTCAGGGGTCACAGAGACTGGAAGCCATTTCCCCCACTTTAAAAACCCTGCATAGTTTTGAAATGCCTTTTCCTGATTGCCCAGCTTAGCATGCACACAGCAGCTCTCGTAGACTCATAGACTTTAAGGACCGTCATGATCATCCACTCTGACTTCCTGCACATCGCAGGCCACATACTTCACCTCTGGGAGTGTTACTGAAGTCCTCAAATCATGATTCAAAGATTCAGGTTACAGAGAATCCACCATTTACTCTAGTTTAAACCAGCAAGTGCCCCGTGCTGCAGAGGAAGGCGAAAATCCCCCAGGGTCTTTGCCAATCTCACCCAGGGGAAAATTCCTTCCTGACCCCAAGTCTTATGATCAGTTAGACCCTGAGCATGTGTGTGAGACCCATCAGTGAGACACGTGGGAAAGAATTCTGTCATAAGTCAGAGCCCTCCCCACCCAGTGTCCCATCACCAGCCACTGGAGATATTTGCTGTTAGCAGTCGCAGATCAGCCACACGCCATTGTAGCCACCCTTACTTCTGTGCTGCCTTCAGAGCTGGGCGGCTGGAGAGTGGTGGCTGTAGCCCGGACACCCAGCTCTGAAGGCCCATGCCACCATTACCTCTGGGCTGCTGGAGAGTGGTGACTGCTGGCTGAGGGCCCAGCTGTGCAGGCCGCAGCGCAGAAGTAAGGGTGGCAATACCATACCAGGCCATCCTTACTTCCGCACTGCTGCTAGTGGCGGCTCTGCCTTCCGAGCTGGGCTCCCAGCCAGCAGCCGCTGCTCTCTGGCCACCGAGCTCTGAAGGCAGTGCCACAAAAGCAAGTGTAGCAACACCAGACACACACCCCCTACAATAATATTGTGACACTCGCCCCCCCCCCCCCACATCTCCTTTTTGGGTCAGGACCCCTACAATTACAACACTGTGAAATTTCAGATTTCAATAGCTGAAATCATGAAATTTATGATTTTTTAAATCCTATAACTGTGACATTGACCAAAATGGACCATGAATTTGGTAGGGCCTATTTATATCCATTCGTTCTTGTGTCCACACTGTCACTTAACTTAAATAACTTCTTTCCCTACTTGGTATTCTACATCTTTGTGGTCAACTGTCCAACATGACCATGACATGCAGATACTTTATTCCTTATGTCCTTGGTGATGTCCAGCCACCACACTAACTGGTTGGCCCATTTATGGCATTTAGTTAATTCTGGACGTCCTTTCTGGATAAGGTTTAGGATTTCTCCTCGCATTTCATTTGGAATTACGATGTACTTGCCTTTAATCATGAGTCCACTTGATTCACTTAATTACTACAAAGTAATCTCTTGTCACTTCTTTAGTGTCCTTTAGATACTTGGGTCAGATGCCCCAATGTAACGAAGGCCTGGTCTACACTGGGGGGGAGGGGGAATCGACCTAAGATACGCAACTTCAGCTATGAGAATAGCGT
Source organism: Terrapene triunguis (assembly GCF_002925995.2). Classification (NCBI taxonomy): domain Eukaryota; kingdom Metazoa; phylum Chordata; order Testudines; family Emydidae; genus Terrapene; species Terrapene triunguis. The sequence goes on from NW_020694905.1 coordinate 161,814, forward strand.
AGCTGAAGTTGACATATCTTAGGTCGACTTACCTTGCGTCCTCACAGCGCGGGGTCAACTGACGCCACTCCCTCGTCGACTCCGCTTCCGCCTCTCGCCGCGGTGGAGTACAAGAGTCGACGGCAGAGTGATCAGGGATCGATTTTTCACGTCTACACTAGACACGATAAATCGATCCCCGATAGATCGATCACTACCCGTCGATCTGGCGGGTAGTGTAGAAGTACCCTTAGATCTGCCTGAAGTTTTGTGTCTGTCGAGATTGCTTTTTGCAACTAATGTACTCTTTTTTTCAGACATTGGACTGTATGTGACCACAGCAACCACATTTGCCTTTATGTCATCGTCATGCTCACGGGTAGTTGGGTGCAAACCTGGTCTCTGTGACAGAGTTTCTGCTACTACCAGATTTTTCCCAGAAACATATTTAGCAATTGGGTTAAATTGCATTAACTTTAGCAATAGACATTGGCATCGCAGGGGTATTTCATCCAGATCTTTTCCATTGATGAGGGTTACAGGCAATTTATGGTCTGTTATCAGTGCAAATGAATCCAATCCCACAGATATCTGTAAAAGTTCTCACATGCCCATACGTTTGCTCAGCACCCTTTTCAATCTGTGCATGTTGTTTTTCTGCTTCTGTAAGTGAGCGAGAGCAAAATGCAAATGGCTTTCACTCAGAACAATGTTGTTGCAACAATGCACCTGCTAAGCTGTCACTGCTTGTCTCCACCCTGGCCGTTTTGGTTTTGTTCACATCATAGCACTGGACAACTGGTGCTGTTGAGATTGTTTTTTACCTTTTTGAAGGAAATTTCTTCATTTGGCTCCTTAGCAAAAAGATGCATTGGACATTAACAGTTCATTCAGTGGTTTTGTCACTGTAGAAAGGTCTCACAGGAATTGCCCAAAGTAATTTACCATCCCCAGTATGGATCTGAGTTCTGGTACATTCATAGGTGCATTCAATTCTCAAATTGCTTTAACTTTCTCAGAGCTAGGAGTCAATAGGCATAGTTTGACGTCTATATTTGGGGGAATGGCTCCAGTCAGGCCAAGGGGGCCGTGCGTAGGGGTGGGGGTGGGGAATAAATTCCATGCCTGCCCCACAGGGACGCGATTTCAGATGGGGATGGAGGGGGTTCACCTTAAACCATGATTCCAGGGGCTACTTAGGCAAGTGAAAACTCTAGTGTTTTTGCACATAATAACTTGATTCAGATACTCTTACTAAAGTCAGAAGGGACCATCGTGATCATCCAGTCTGACCTCCTGCACATCACAGGCCACAGAACCTCACCCACCCACTCCAGTAACAGACCCCTAACCTCTGGCTGAGTTGCTGAAGTCCTCGTGGAGGTGGATTACCAGGAACGCTGGGAGAACTTCTCCCAGCGCTCGCGCCTGACCACACTCACACTTCAAAGTGCTGCCGCGAGAGCACTCCCATGGCAGCACTTTGTACTTCCCAGTGTAGGCTTAGCCTAAATGATAGAAAGTAATTGTAGATTTTTCTACAGTTGTTTCAATTGTTGTGTTCAAGAGGTGTAACAAAGTTACTAATACCTTTCTTGAGATAAGAACTGAATTTTTAGACAAAGGAAATGCAGTTGTCGATCTAATCTACCTGAATGTCAGAAAGGCACTTGATACAGTTCCACATGAGGAATTATTAGTTACATTGGAAAAGATGGAGATTAATGGGGAAAACTGAAAGGTGGATAAGAATCTGGTTGAAGGGAAGATTACAACAAGTCCTATTGAAAGGGAACTGTCAGGCTGGAGGGAGGTTACTAGTGGAGTTCTTCAGGGATCCGTCTTGGGACCAACCTTATTTACATTTTTATTACTGACCTTGGCACAGAAAGTGGGAGTGTGCTCATAAAATTTGCAGATGATATGAACTGGGGAGGTATTGCCAATACCGAGGAGGACCGGAGGACCATACAAGAAGATCTGGATGACTTTGTAAACTGCAATAATAGAAATGGGATGATATTGTTGTAGTGCAAAATGCAAGGCCATGCATTTAAGCTGAGGATTTATTAGTTGGAAGTGACAGTGGAGAAGAAGTGAAGTTCTGGAGCAAGCTCCCAAGTGGAGCAGTGGGGGCAAAAAACCTAACTTGCTTCAAGACTGAGCATGATACGTTTATGGAGGGGATAGTATGGACAGGACTGCCTGCAATGGCAGAGACGGTGGTTTTTTTTTTCACCTTCTTCAGCAGTATGGGACATGCAGGTTTAAACCATAGGCATAGTTTGACTTCTATATTGGGATGGGGGCGACTCCAGTCAGGCCAATGGGGCCACGCATGGTGGGGGAATTCTGTGCCTGCACAGGGGCGTGATTTCAAATGGGGAGGCTACTTAAACAGTGATTCCAGGGGCCACTTAGGCAATTGAAATCTCTAGTGTTTTTTGCAGGTAATAACTTAGTAATTTCTGACAGGAGCATTGTATCTAATTTCTATCTTAAGAAAGAAAATTAAATAAATATTAGTCCCACTCGGCTCTAATACTAATATGTTCTGACATCTTGTGACAAGTCACTAATGGGACACTGGTTAGGCTTAAAATTGTAATATATATTCTTACTCAGATACTCTTACTGAAGTCAGAAGGGACCATTGTGATGATCTAGTCTGACCTCCTGCACATTGCAGGCCACAGAACCTCACCCACCCACTCCTGTAATACACCCCTAATGCATGTCTGAGCTATTGAAGTCCTCAAATCATGGTTTAAAGACTGAGTTACAGAGAATCCAGCATTTACACTAGTTTAAACCTGCAAGTGACCCCTGCCCCATGCTGCAGAGGAAGGCGAAAACCTTCCCAAGGTCTCTGGCAATCTGACCTTGAGGAAAATCCCTTCCTGACTCCAAATATGGCGATCGATTAGACAAATCAGCCAGACACGTGAGAAGGAATTCTCTGTCGTAACTTAGAGCCCTCCCCACCTAGTGTCCCGTCTCCAGCCGTTGGGGATTTTTGCTACGGGCAGTCGCCGATGGGCAACACTCCATGGTAGGCAGTCCTGTTGTACCATCCTGGCCATAAACTTCTCATGCTCAGTCGTGAAACCAGGTAGGTTTTTTGCACCCACTGTTCCCCTTGGGATGTTGCTCCAGAACTTCACTCCTCTGATGGTTAGAAACCTTCAACTAATTTCAAGCCTAAACTTGTTGATGGCCAATTATATGTATTTATTCTGAGGTCCACATTGATGGTTAATTTAAATAACTCCTCTCCCTCCCTGGTATTTATCCCTCTGATGTATTTAGAGAGAGCAATCCAATTAGGGTTACTCTTCTGGGGGGGCGAGGGGGTGGTTCTGTAATTCTATCAATGTGATGCTTATGTCACTTGTGTTTTCATACGGAGCTCTACTTCTCCCTGCTGCAAGTCCCCTCCCAATGGAGCTATCCTGCAGGACCTCGGTTCCCCAGGGCTGATTCTTCCAGCCCTAGAATCAGACAAACACACACACACGCACACGCACACACTAGCAGAGCAAGTCTGAGCAGACCGAGTCAATCAGCACTGTCCAACTGATCCCCTCATATGTCCCTGGTCTCAAGAGGCTGGGTTGAGCAGCATTTTGAGCTGTCCCCCATGCCCTTATGTGCCCCAAGTTTAACATGTCCCTATCCCACTTTCACGTTACAATTGTACTGGCAGTAACCCACTTGATGAGCAAATCCCACAGTACTTTGGGCGCTGCAGGGATCTTTAGCTTAGGTAAAAGAAGCATTGCTGTAGAGTGAATGGGGGAAGCTGAAAACACAAAAGAGTAAAGTTCAGAGAGAGAGAGAGGGAGGGAAGCAACCAGCTGAACCATAAAAGTTATTTATTGAATAATAGTGATAACTACACAAGGAGAGCCTAAATAAACATAACATACAGTACTGAATGTTAATACCTGAGGTAGAAAAGAAAACAGAGAGAGAGAGAGAGAGGGATCTCACCCACTCCACAGAGCTTGAACTGGTCGGGGTTCCCAGGTGATGGTGGTAGCTCAGGGTCCTGAGTGATGGAGACAGGCAGAGCCCCCAGCACAATCAGTCAGGAGATGGAGTCCCAGTAGAACTGCTGCAGAGTTTTGGGTCTATGCCTCAGAACACTGACTTGGGCATAGGTAGGGGTTTTTGTAGAGAAGATACAGTGGTTCAAGGGAGAACACTAGATTTGTTTATGGGTAAACTGATGACTCAAGGGTTTTCTTTAGGCTAGACAATAGGAGCTGATCACTCTTGGCTATGGGGTGGTGTTTTCTTCCAGGGAGCTCACAATGCAACTAGGCAGCTTCAGTATTTTGGATACCAATCAAAGATTTATTACTAGAATTGGTCTGATAACTACTGAGCTGGGTGTGTGCAGGTGCGTGTTCATTAACATCTGGAGCAGAGATCCCCCAGGATGCAGTGCTTCCCTGCTTTTCTGGTCCCAGAGTTCAGTGCAGTTCTCTGTTCTTCATTCTATGCTAATCCCTGGCCCATCTTTCACGCAGATGAGGCTAGGGGAGTTGTCTCTCTTCTTCATTCTGTATGCTAATGGAGATGTCTTAATCTTGTCACCCTTGGAAGGAGGGGTCTAGGTATGTCTCCCAACACCCTTTACTGCTCTCTGCAAGCCTTTTCTTGATTGGTTTTGGTTCAAACAGAGACTGGGCGGGTGTCTTTCATGAGTCAGACAGGCTAAATACTGCACCCTGGTTCCCCAAAAACACAGAGCTGACTGGTATCACCCCACTGTTCCTCTTGGGAGGTTGCTCCAGAACTTCACTCCTCTGATGGTTAGAAACCTTCAACTAATTTCAAGCCTCAACTTGTTGATGGCCAGTTTATATGTATTTGTTCTGAGGTCCACATTGATGCTTAATTTAAATAACTTCTCTCTCTCCCTGGTATTTTCCCTCTGATGTATTTAGAGAGAGCAATCCGATCTCCCCTCGGCCTTCTATTGGTTAGACTAAACAAGTCTTTGAGTCTCTTCTCATGACAGGTTTTCCATTCCTCAGATCATCCTAGTAGCCCTTCTCTGCACCTGTTCCAGTTTGAATTCATCTTTCTTAAATGTGGGAGACCAGAATTGCACACAGTATTCCAGATGAGGTCTCCCCAGTGCCTTGTTTAATGGTACTAACACTTCCCTGTCTCTACTGGAAATACCTTGCCTGATGCATCCTAGGACTTTATCATTAGCCCTTTTCATGGCCACATCACATTGATGGCTCATAGTCATCCTGTGATCAACCAATATACCCAGCTCTACAGCAGTGGGAAAACCCCTTCCATTGCTGTAGTTTGCATCTATACTATGGGATTATAGCAGCATAGGGTGACCAGACGTCCCGATAAAATCGGGATTGTCCTGATACAATCGGGATTGTCCCGATATTTAATCCTTTGTCCCATGTCCTGACCGATGTATGATCAGGGTGCCAATTGTCCCGATAATCAGGTAAGCAGGTGAGCAGAAGGGGTGAGTAGGTGAGCAGGGGGCAGGGGTGAAGAGGCGAGTGGTGGGGTGGGGCAAGCCAGCGGCTGGCCGGCCGGTGGGCAGAGTGGGGTGAAGACGTGAGCAGCAAGCCAGCGGCGGGGAGGAGGGGTGAAGATGCGAGCAGCGAGCCAGCGGCAGGGGGGGTGAGGAGGTGAGTGGCAGGTGGGTGGGGGTGGGTGAGGAAGGAAGCGGTGAGCCAGCGGGGGTTAATCTCAGGGTGGGCATGGGGGTTTCTGGCAGGGGAGTGAGGAGGTGAGTGGCAGGTGGGAGGGGGTGAGAGGAGGCGAGTGGTGGGTGGGGGACTGAGGAGGGACGCAGGAAGCCAGCAGCAGACCAGGGGGTGAGGAGGGGCACGGTGGCGGGGCCGAGCGGGGAGGGGGCGGGACCTGGGGCAGAGTAGGGGCAGAACGTGGGAGGAGTGGGGGTGGACTGTGGGCAGGGCCGACGGCACCCCAACGTGTCCCGATATTTTACTGTTGGTGTGATCTGGTCACCCTATAGCAGCATAACCACAACACCGTATCTATGCCACTATAGCTCCTGCAGTGTAGACACAGCCTAGACTGGCAAAGCGCTGCTAGAGTAAACATGGCCTGTGTCTCTACTGGGGGTTATAATGCTTTAAATAGACCACTAGAGTTAGAGGATAAATTTTTTAGCGGAGACAAGGCCATTACTAGTTACCAGGACAGTGAGCTGAGGTGCAACTCACTCAGCTGTTTTAGTAGAGGAATGTTACGTTGTGATTTTGTGATGCTTTTGTTATTAATTCATAGATTCCCAGCCCAGAAGGGTCCACTGAGATCATCTAGTCTTACCTCCAGGCCAGAGAACTTCCCCCAAACAACATTTAGAGCAGATCTCTTAGAAAAAACATCCGATGTTGATTTAAAAATTGTTGACAATGGAAACTCCACCCTGAGTCTTGGTAAATTGTTCCAATGGTCAGTTACTCTCACTGTTAAACATTTACATCTTATTTCCAGTCTGAATTTTTCTAGCTTCAATTTTTAGCCATTGGATCTTGTTAGACCTTTCCGTGCTAGATCGAAGAGCCCATTATCAAATATTTGTTCCCCATCTAGGTACTTAGCCTGTGATCAAGCCACCCCATAATCTTCTTTTTGTTCAGCTAAACAGCTGGAGCTCCTGGAGTCTCTCCTCTAGGGCAGGTTTTCTAACCCTTTAAGCATTCTCGGAGCTCTTCTCTGATTCTTCTCCAATTTATCAATGTCCTTCTTGAATTGTGGGCCCCAGAACTGGACACAGGATTCCAGCAGCCCTCGCACCTGGGCAAAACCCAGAGGTAAAATCACCTCTCTGCTCCTACTCGAGATTCCCCTGTTGATGCATGCCAGGATCTCCTTAGTCCGTTTGGCCACAGCCTTGCACTGGGAGCTCATGTTCAACTAATTACCTACCATGACCCCCAAATCTTTTTTGTCACTGCTTCCCAGGAGAGAATCCCCCATCCTATAAGTAGGGCCCTCATTAAATAGTAACTCTGCACTGGCTGTGTGTCTCTAGGAATGGGGTGCATCTTTTACGGATGTGCATGTCCTCCAGTATCAGGTTTTTCAGCTGGTCAATGCAATGGGGAGGGAGTGGAAATGTGGACGCAAGTTGAAAGGCTCTGTGGTGAATGAGGGGCGGGGGGCACCATTTTCTGGATGTTCCAGCCATTCAGTTAGCTAGAATCTTTGTCAGTGATTAACTTTTTAGGCCTAACTTTTAATTGCCTTAGAGAGTGAGTCCTAGAGAGTCCCAGACTCCCAGGAATGCTTAGAGAAGCAGGAGGTGAGTTGGCCGGAGGCCAGGAGAGCCAATGAAAACAAAGCATGGGATTTTGAATTGGAAGCAGCAGCCCTTTCTTTTCCTGTGTTTGGGAGGCAGAGCTGCTGAAAGGGCATGAAATAAGCCCAAAGGCCAGGCATGGAAATCCAGTGACATCCATGCCTAGGAAAGTACTAAATCTTGGAACTACAGATATGTGAGTAGAACAGGGAATGTTTAGTCAGACGCGATCAGGTTTATTTCTTTATTTTGAATTTGTTGGATTCTCTGTGCTGAGCACATGTAACTTGTTCTGTAACTTTTCAAGCTGAATCCCAGGGAAGCAATTCTCTGTGTTTTTTAAACCTTCTTCTTTAGTTGCTCTAGAACACCTGGCAAGCAAGCAATGTTTTGCCAGACCTGTTTTCTTTTTGCTTAATAAAAATCACTCTTTTAAGAACATGATCTGAGTCCTGTGTCCTAGAAGGTGGAGGTTCTGTGTGCACGTGTCTAAGGCTGCACAGCCAGCTACGAAGAATAATTAAGAAATTAAAGATCTATTTTCAGCTGATAGCAGCAGCCATTTTTTTCCCAGGTTCTCTTCAGCGGGAGGGTTAAAAGAGCTTGAGGGCACCTCACGGGAAGGAATTCCCAAGTGCGACTTCCTGGGTTCTCAAATTGGTTTTTGCATTTGGGTGGTGGCAGCGATACCCATCCAAGGCCAGGGAATCTGTAACCTTGGAGCTTTAATGCAAGTCTTTAGTCACTGGCAAGTACTTTTAAGGTCTTTTGCAGGCCCCCACCTTCTGCACTCAAAGTGTCAGAGTGGGGAAACAGCCCTTGACAGGCTCTCACACTGACGTTTGCTTCTTTTTAAGGGGTCACTGGAGCGCAGTCACCTGTCACAGCTCAGTGTGCAGAGGATGTCATCCTGGGATGCACCTTCCGCCATATACATGGGATAAAACTCCATCGATTGAACATCACCTGGAAGATGCAAAATGCTGAGGGGGTGGATCTCCTGGTTCACAGCTACTATGCAGAGATGGACCAGCTACAAGGACAGGACAAGGCTTACAGGGGCCGGACACAGCTGTATCCAGAGGGATTTGCCAAGGGAAATGCCTCCCTGAAACTCAGGGGTGTCCGCATCCAGGATGAGGGATCCTACATCTGCTACGTCACCTCTGAGCTGGGCGAATGGTCTGAGACAACACTCCTCACAGTGCTGCTGAGTACGACTCCTCTTCCTGTGCATTTTTCTGGCATCTGCTGTGCTTCCATTCTCCTCTGTAGACGAATACCATCAAGGCTCCATAGCCAATGGGGTTACAGGGCCGCACAAGTGGCTGTGTAATTCTCCTCTTTGCAAAGCCACAGTGCAATTCCCTATTGGTGCTGCACAAAGCAAACAATATGCCACACTCTTCTGTAACTGCATCTTCTCTGCCCACTTCTCTAGCCATAGTAAGCTGCAACGGCAGAGCGGCTCCTTTAGATCCCACACTGTAGATGGCTCTGTCTTTAAGATGCTATTTAGCCTTATGCATGAATCAGCCCCCCCAAAAGCATGCAATTTACAAATAAAAAGGGAAATTCTGGGTTCTTTTCCTTTTCTTTCTAATTTCAGGGTATTTAGGTTGCACTCGCTTCACTTTTCAAGCTTTTTTCTGCAGCTCTAATAGCTAGAAACTTACTGATTTTTTTTAAAATGAAAACTGAGTTTCTTGTGTAAACATGATTCCAGGAGCTGGGACCTTCAGAAAAATACCAAACTTTGCAAAACTCATGATAAAAATTGCAAGACTTTCCAACACTGAGATCTTCATAGTATTATGGTCCCTCTCCTTTATTGTGTGCTCTGATCAGCAGCAAAATAATTAACAATGCTGACACAGAGTCAACAGCCCTTGAGATAAACAAAGATAGTTCCCACTTCTGAGAGATATTGTTCCATGCTAGGGACTAGATGGTAGATACCAGCGAAAGGTTACCAAACCTGCCCATTCTGGCCCCAGCCAATGCATGTGGTTTGCATGTATACATGGTTAGTAGGTTTTTGCAAAACTGAAATTTAGCTGGGATGAATAATTCTTCTTTCTCTTTAAGATTCTACAGCAAAGTTGCCCATCATAACTCAGTATGGTGAGGACATCACCCTGAACTGCTCCTTTGAACCTGGTTCAAACCTCCAGCTGCTGACTATCACGTGGCAGAAGAAAGAAGCCAAGGGACCAGATCTCCTGGTTCATAGTTACTACAATGGGAAGGACCAACTGGAGATACAAGATGAGGCTTACAGGGGCCGGACACAGCTGTATCCAGATGCGTTCTCAAAGGGAAATGCATCTCTCAGACTGAGGAGTATTTGCTTGGCGGATGGGGGAGTCTACACTTGCCATGTCACACCCCAACTGGGGAGGTTTACTACGCAGATGCAAGTTATTGTGGAGGGTATGTTTCCTCACAGATGGTGTAGTACCAGCCTGAGTTGGGTAGTAGGGACAATTTGAATGAGTCATACCCACTGCTAGGATCTATCTAGAGAGTTGGTTTCCACAGAGAAATGGTCTCTTTTCAAAATCAGAAGTGTTCACAAAGTCATTTGTTTTTTTCCCAAAACTTCTATCCCCTCCCCCCAAAGTTTTTAATTGGAAATTTTTGATGAAAAATTTAGCATTTTTGTTCTTTATCGTCGCTTGGGGTTTTTTCACTTGATGGTTGTTGCAAGGACTGGTTACCTGATATGCTGTATGTTTGTTTGGCATTATTTCAGTATTTGTTTGTTCTTTTCTCTTTAGGTTTTTTTGCATTGCCAATTTTAATTGGCCAGTTCAGTCCAAAACTCTTGGGTCTACTTTTCCCCCAAGACTCTTCTATTTTAGGTGCCTTCTTATGAGCCTCCCACAAACTCCAAAGAGTTTGTCTGCAGAATAAAACTGTAGTATGCAGTGGTGGTGTAGCTGTGTCAGTTCTAGGATATTAGACAGACCAGGTGGGTGAGGGAATATCTTTTATTGGAGAAACTTCTGTTGGTAAGAGAGACAATCTTCTAAGTTTATACAGCAGCCAGCCCTGAAGAAAAGCTTCGTGTAAGCTTGAAAACTTGTCTCACTCACCAACAGAACTTTCTCCAATAAAAGATATTCCCTCACCCACTTGGTCTCTAATAAAATTGTAATGATTTAATTAAGAGTTGAGAGCAACAAAAATGTTAAGTTTAGAAAACATGACCTATGGGGAAAGGTTGAAAGAATTGGACATGTTTAGAGAAGAGAAGGCTGAGAGGAGACATGATAACTTTTACATATATGAAGCCTTGTTATAAACAAGATGGGGATCAATTGTTCTCCGTGTTCACTGGAGGTAGGACAAGAAGCAATGGGCTTAATCTGCAGCAAGGGAGATTTAGATTAGATTTTAGGAAAAAAACTCTCAATTCTCAGGAGAGTTAAACTGTGGAATCGGCTTCCAAGGGAAACTGCAGAATTCCCATCCTTGGAGGGTTTTAAGAACAGGTTGGACAAACACCTGTCGGGGTGGTCTAGGTTTACTTGGTCCTGCCTCAGCACAGGGGGGATGGACGAGATGATCTCTCGGGGTCCCTTCCAGCCCTACATTTCTATGGTTCCACAAGATAATGAGTGGAATAGAGGTGGATTGAGAACTTCTGGTCATCCTTTGTCATAGCAGAAGGACAAGGGGAGATTCAGTGAAATGGAAAGACAGAAAAATTAACATCAAATGAAAGGAAGGACATTTTCTTTGCACAACCGAGAATTAGCTTGTGGGACTCAGTGGGTGGGAGGATCCTAGAGGTAACTGAGAGGGAAGTTGTGGGGTAGGAGGAAGGTGTCAGGGACTCTGGAACTGGTCCAGAAGCACACAATAGCCATGGAGATGTGCTCCCAGCAGCTCCCCAGGACCTGTATGGATCTCAAGGGGGTTTGAAGGCAGAACACTATTCATTCAATAGATTCCTAGATTCCAAGGCCAGAAGGGACCATTGTCATCATTTGGTCTGACCATCTTTATAACACAGGCCAGAGAATTCCACCCAGGATTAGGCATGAAAGAGAGGCTTGTTCAACCTTTCCTTGACAGAATGATCTTGACAATTTTCTATTCTCCCCCATCCTCCTATTTTTATTGTTCAGTGGGAGGGATGATTTGAACCTGGGCAAATAACCTGACCTATGACTTACCTCAGCTGGAAGCAGCCTAAAATCCCTGGGGAGTTCTCCTTTCTGTACTCACAGGATTTCTCTGCTTGTTTATCTTTTACAGAGTCTCCGAGTGTCCCGTCACCATGGATCTGGCTCTGTTCATTGTTAGCTATTCCGTTATTACTCTTTCTCATCTGGAAGTGTTGTTCTTTCCCACTGCGGAGATGGCAATCATCTAAACGGTTACCCAAATCTGAGCCCAGCAAGGAAACTCTACTGAATGAAAAGAGGTTAGAGGAATTCAGAAAGAATGGATGCCAGAGTCCATCTGCAGACTCCCCCAAGGTAAGGGGCCAGACATTTTGACTTAGATTCTCATTCATGCTCAGGGTCATTTATACCACTCTTGCAGAGTGAAGGAGCTTTGGTGTAAATGCACCTTTACACCAGCAAAGCAGTGTAAAAAGGTCTCAGCGCAGCTGAGAATCAGGACCTCATACCTTGAAGACCAAGAGCTTGTCTACACTTAGAATTCACACCAGTATAAGTTATACTGGCTTAGTTATATTGATACAACTGTTTCAATTGAGTGCATTCACCCTGTTGCATTTCCATCAGTGCATGTTGCAACATGTATCCATTCCACACAGCAACCTGCTGCATCCATATAAATATGGTGCACTGTGGGTATGTCTACACTACAATCAGAGGCGTGACTGCATCATGTATAGCCATACCTGAGCTAGCTTTGATCTACATAGCTTGAATAACAATAGCCGTGTAGCCGTAGCAGCCAGGGTAGCAGCCCGGGCTGTACAAGCCGGCTCAGGTATGTCTGCACTTACTTCAGTCACCCCTCTGATTGCAGTAGACATACCCTACAGGTAGGATTTCAGGATCACCTGCATTGCCTGGCCAGTGTCATTCAGAGAGGTTACCAGACAGGACAGTTCTTCATGGAGCAGTGCAGTGTGGGATATCAGTGGGAGAACTTATAAGTAGGAGTCCATGTAGCCATTACATCAATTTAACTCCTCTGATGTAGAGCTGCAGTGGCAATGAAAGAGGAATGACTACACCAATTTGATTCAGGGATATATTGACTGGAGAGAGATGTGTGTGGATACATGCAGGGCCATCCCTAGCTATTCTGGGGCCCTACGCAGCCCCCTGTTGGGGGGCAGGCCTCTGCGTCAGGGAGCGGGGGGGCTGGCCCTAGGCCTCCACGGGGGGGGCGGGGCTGGCTTGGGGGGCAGGGGAGAACCGCCCCCCAGCACTCACCAGCTGTGCGGCTGGGGCCAGGTCACTGCACTCCCGCCGCCGGTGAGTGCAGCCCCGGCCCTGATGCAGTCCTTAGGGGAGTGGGGGCGGGGCTGGGCAGGGGCAGGAAGAGGCGGGGCTGGGCAGGGGCGCGGAAGAGGCAGGGGCCCTGGGGAAGAGCCGGAGCAGGGGCTGGTGCCCCAAATTTCCTGTTGCCCTATGCATCTGCATAGTTTGTGTATGGGTAAGGACGGCCCTGTATACATGCCAGCTTCCACCAAAGTTAGACTGGTGCAACTCTTGAGTGCAGATCAGGCTTAATTGGCTTCCAGGGAGCTACTCTGGGTTCCGAGGTACATGTCCTGCACAGGGCTGGGCAGTGAGATGGTTAATCTCTTTGGCCTGAGATACTGTCTGAACTGTCAAGCATGACCTCCAGGTGAAGGTAATACTATCCATGGCAAAAAATAATAATTTTGGCATACAGTCTAATACTGGAAAACTTGGTCTCCTAAAAACGGATGCAGTATTTGGTCTCAAAATGGTCAGTTTCTGTTTTAATGGTTAGGTACAGCAAGGAACTAGGGATTAATTGTTCTTCCTAAAAGGGGGATAGTTCCGCCCCCCTGCTGGGGAAATGATGCATTACTATAATTTCATATCACTAATCCTAGCAAACACTAATTGACAAGAGATTGAGATCACTTTAACAATCAGACCAGTCCTGTATTTCTTGCATATCCCAAACTCCTGTTGTCCTAAGTGCATGTGTGGGGAGGGAAAAAAACAGCAAACTTGAAGGAAGCATTTAAACTAGACTAAAATATATGTTTTAAAGTCTCCATGTGAAGACAACCCGAGGAATTACAGACCAGTCAGCTTCATTTCAGTACCCAGAAAGATAATGGAGCAAATAATTAAGCAATCAATCAGCAAACACCTAGAAAATAATAAGGTGATAAGTAACAGTCAGCATGGATTTGTCAAGAACAAATCGTGTCAAACCAACCTGATAGCGTTCCTTGACAGGGTAACAAGCCTTGTGGGTGGGGAGGAGGGGGAAGTGGTGTACGTGGTATATCTTGACTTTAGTAAGGCTTTTGATACTGTTTTGCGTGACCTTCTCATAAACAAACTAGGGAAATGCAACCTAGATGGAGCGACTATAAGGTGAGCGCATAATTGGTTGGAAAATCATTCCCAGAGAGTAGTTTTCAATGGCTCACAGTCATGCTGGAAGGACATAACAAGTGGGGTCCCGCAGGGATTAGTTCTGGGTCCGGTTCTGTTCAATATCTTCATCAGTGATTTAGATCATGGCATAGAGACTGCACTTATAAAGTCAGCAGATGATACCGAGCTGGGAGGGGTTGCAAGTGCTTTGGAGGATAGGATGAAAATTCAAAATGGTCTGGACAAACTGGAGAAATGGTCTGAAGTAAATAGGATGAAATTCAATAAGGTCAAATGCAAAGTACTCCACTTAGGAAGGAACAATCAGTTGCCCATACATACAAAATGGGAAATGACTGCTTAGGAAGGAGTCCTGCGGAAAGGGATCTGGGGGTCATAGTGGATCACAAGCTAAAGATGAGTCAACAGTGTTGCAAAAAAAGCAAACATCATTCTGGGATCATTAGCGGGAGTATTGTAAGCAAGACACGAGAAGTAATTCTTCCCGTCTACTCCACACTGATTAGGCCTCAACTAGAGTATTGTGTCCAATTCTGGGCACCACATTTCAGGACAGATGTGGAGAAATTGGAGAAAGTCCAGAGAAGAGCAACAAAAATTATTAAAGGTCTAGAAAACATGACCTATGAGGGAAGATTGAAATAGGATTTGTTTAGTTTGGGGAAGAGAAGACTGAGAGGGGACATGATAACATTTTTCAAGTAGATAAAAGGTTGTTACATGGCGGAGGGAGAAAAATTATACTTGTGAAACTCTGAGGACAGGACAAGAAGCAATGGCCTTAAATGACAGCAAGGGCGGTTTAAGTTGGACGTTAGGAAAAACTTCCTAACTGCCAGGGTGGTTAAGCACTGGAATAAATTGCCCAGGGAGGTTGTGGAATCTCCATCATTGGAGATTTTTAAGAGCAGGTTGGACAAACATCTGTCAGGGATGGTCTAGATCAGGGGTGTCAAACACGTGGCCCACGCACATACACACACACCGGCCTACCTCCAGGCCAAGGGTAGGCAAACTACAGCCCCCCTCAAGCCCTGCACTACTCCCTGAAGTGGCTGTCATCATGTCCCTGAGGCCAGGGTGTCGGGGGGAAAGCAGAGGGCTCCATGTGTTGCCCTGGCTTCCAGGCACCGCCCCCCCCCCCCCCCCCCGCAGCTCCCATTGGCCAGGAACGGGGAACCGCGGCCAATGGGAGCTACCTGGAGGAGCAACAAGCAGCGTGCTGAGCCCTCCACTCCCCCTCCCCCAGGGGCCACAGGGACATGGTTCCAGCTGCTTCACAGAGTGGTGCAGGGCCGGGGGCCAGGGGCCAGGGGCCAGGGGCCAGGGCAGGCAGGCAGCCTGCCCTGTCCCCGGTGTGCACCGCTGCCACCCCGGAGCCGCTCTAGGTAAGCAGCTGTGGGCCAGAGCCCAAAGCCCTCCTTCACCCTGCCTCCCAACCCCCTGCCCTGAGCCTCCTGCCGCACTCCTCCTGCACCCCCTCCCACACCCTGCACTCCCTCCTGCACCCCAACCCCCTGCCCTGAGCTCCCTGCTGCATCCCACACCCCTTCTGCACCCCAACCCCCTGCCCTGAGCCTCCTGCCTGCACCTCAACCCCCTGCTGCACCCCAACTCCCTACCCTGAGCCCCCTGAACCCCAACCCCCTGCCCTAAGCCACCTACCGCATCCCACACCCCAACCCCCTGCCCTGAGCTCCCTGCTGCATCCCACACCCCTCCTGCACCCCAACTCCCTGACCTGAGCCCCCTGCCTGAACCCCAACCCCCTGCCCTGAGCCCCCTGCCACATCCCACACCCCTCCTACACCCCAACCCCCTTCCCAACCACCTGCTGCACCCCAACTCCCTGCCCTGAGCCCCAACCCTGTGCCACACCCCGCACTCCCTCCTGCACCCCGCACCCCAACTCCCTGCCCTGAGCCCCCGCTGCACCCTGCACCCCGACCCCCTGCCTCACCCCGCACCCCTCCTGCACCCCACACCCCAACTCCCTGCCCTAAGCCCCCTGCCGCACCCTGCACCCGAACTCCCTACCCTGAGCCCCCGCCACACCCCTCCTGCCCCCTCTGGGGGCAGGGAGAGGGTGGAGTTGGGGTGGGGACTTCGGGGAAGGGGTTGGAATGGGGGCAGGGAAGGAGTGGGAAGAGGTGGGGTGGGGCGGGGCCTCATGGAAGGGGTGGAGGGGAGGCAGGGCCAGGGGCAGCAAGGGGGGGTGTCAGTAATGCGGCCCTCGGGCCAATGAACTAGTCCTCATGTGGCCCTCATGGTCATTTGAGTTTGAGACCCCTGTTCTAGATAATATTTAGTCCTGCCGTGAGTGCAGGGGACGGGGCTAGATACCTCGCGAGGTCCCTTCCAGCCCTACGATTCTACGAATATATGATTGTATGTTAATAGGTGTCTTTCTCTAATTTTATCTGGAGTCAAGCCATCTTCAAATGTAAATTTGAGTTTAAGTTTTAAATCCTTTCAGGATATGTTTATACCCCTAAAAGCTCATAAAAGCTGGCTACCTGCAGGGATTAGGACAGGAAGGGATTCCTCCCTCCTCTCCCCCTTCCTGGCAATGTATTCTGAGTTGTTGTTGTTGTTGGTTTTTTTAATCTCCTTCCTCTGAAGCATCAGGGATGGCCCCGGCTGGAGACGGTACAATGGTCAGAGCGAGCCAGTGCTCTGAGGTGGCACCGAGCGTTGTCTCTCTCAGTGCTTGGATGGCTGGTTCTTGTTCATGTGCAGGTCTAACTGATCGTCATAGGTGGGGTGGGGGAAGGAATTTCCCCCCCCAGGTCTGATGGGCAGTGACCCTGGTGGGTTTTCACCTCCCTCTGCAGCGTGTGGGTGCAGGTCTTTTGCCGGGATTATCTGGGTGTGTCTCAGTAAACTATTTCCCTGCCACTGCAGGGGCCTCACGTATTGGTGCACCTCGGTCCCTCCTATTCCCTGCCTGTGGCACAGAACAGTCCAGTTCTGGGGGCTGCAATACTTTGATCTAATTTGGGTTGTTGGGTTTAGTGTGTGGGTGCTGGTGGTCTGTGACATACAGGAGATCAGACTAGATGATCTGGTGGTCCCTTCTGGCCTTAACCTCTTAGGATAAGTCTACATTAAAAACTTAAGTTGACCTATATTAGGTTGATTTACAGCCACTGCAGTAATCAGGGACAGCAGGTTTGTATAATTTTTGCTGGTGCCCAGAATGGGTCTAAGTCTTTTCCACACACACACACACCTGCCTAAGGCTCTGGAACAGAGTTTTGGTGCAGGCTGTGAGCTGGGGCACAGGGTTGGGGTGCAGGAGGGAGTTGGGGGTGCTGGGTGCAGGCTCTGGACTGGGACCGAGGGTTTGGGTGTGGGAGGGGGTGCAGGGCATGGGACTAGGCCGGAGATGAGGAGTTTGGAGTGCAGGAGGCAGGCTGCCCTGGGGCTGTGGTTGGGGGCCAGAGAGGAGGACTCCCCCAGCCCTCTCCGCCCAGCCCCCCCAGCATGACACTCACTCAAGCCCCCCCAGGCTGCTACTCAGGAGGTCCAGCCAGGATAAGGCCCCCCTCAGAGTCACCTGTTGTGGGGGGGCTGCCATGCGCCTCCTACCTCTGCAGGCACAGCAGCAGCTGCCTCAGCCTGCCTTGAGCACCGCTCCCATGGTGCACATGCCAGCTCCGATCCAGCTAGCCCCTAGCAGCGGGGCCATGGAGATGCAAGCCGTAGTCCCCCTGTACAATCCTGTCCGAGATCCTAGACACGTCCTGGGGCAGCTAGCTTGAGCCGCCGCCTGTACCCTGCAGCCATGCTGCTATTTTTAATGAGCTAGTTCAATCAGAGTTGTGCTGATTGCAGTGTAAATGCACCCTTTCTATTCACTCCAATGTGAATCTTTTCTAGACGCCAGCCTGGAATGAAAGACAGGAGAAGCCTGAACAGCCAAAGTTCTCCCATGGAAAGTCTCCTGCAAGGGAAAAGCTTCCCAGAAATATTTCCTGGAAGCCTAGCAGAAAAGGTAAAGTCCCACTTGTAAGCAGCGCTATTTTCACAGAAGAAGGAAAACTAATTCAAAAGAATGAGTTAGGCATAGGGTGACTAGATGTCCCATTTTTTTGGGACTTTTTCTTATATAGGTGCCTATTACCCCACACCCCCATCCCGTTTTTTTCACAGTTGCTGTCTGGTCACCCTAGTTTGGCATGTTTATTTCATAGACCTCTCATTATTTCTTAACTCTCTAGGTCTCTGTGTATTATTTCTCACATGTGTTTGCCTTCTTCCCAATTTCATATCTAGGCATGTAACTAACAAGCTGCTCCCTTCTTCCAGATCAGAATGAAGATGTTAAATACATCGGGCACTCTTAGGGGCAGGGGAATCTCTCTCACTGGGTTTGTGCAGTGCCCGGCACCACGGGGCCCCAGATCCTGGTTGGGATCTGTGCAGTACCCAGCACCATGCAGCCCTGATTTCGGTCAGGGTGTGGCAGTGCCCAGTGTTACAGGGGCCCCCGCTCTGTATTTGGACTCTAATACAAGGCCAGGGGCTGGTTTGCTTGTGCGTTACTCCATGTCAGAAATCAGGGACTGGGGCTACGGGTCAGAGCCAGGTACCTGGAGAGGAGCAAGGCTGGAGCAGGGCAGGATCCAAGGCTGGGAACAAGCAGGCACCATCACAGCCGTGGGCAAATGCTTTGAGCAGCCCCCAGACTGCTGCTTCTTCAGAGCCGGTCTGCTGACTCTTCTGGCTAATCAGGTGGAGTAGCCAATTAGGAAGTCTACTCCAGGCTGCGCTCGTTAGGTTGCCCGGAGACCAGCTCTGCTACAGGCCCCGATTCCCGACCATCCCATCCAGCTGAACAGGCAGGAGACACCCGGAGACCAGGTTCTGGCTCTTGGTTCCATTTGTAACTTTCTTGTCCCGCCAGGAACTGGGGGAGAGGCCGTTAGAGATGGGTGGGTGTAGAAGGGTTCGGTTGTGGGTCACCCCTCTCTGGGGCAGCTGGGAGCCAGGCCGCCTCACTACTTAGGTCCAGGGAGTTGGGGAATTAGCCTGGTGGGGCAGGAAACAGTCAAGGACTCAGGCCCTCAAGCAGGGGCTGAGCAAATAGTTCCAGAACAAAAACCCAGGCTCCTGGGTCAGGGCGTCTGGGAAGAGGGGGAGACGGCCACCCGTGAGTGGGGTGGCAGGGGGGGACGCAGGCACGTCCACTCCACTGCGTCCCAGCCCGGGGCCCTAACAGCGACAGGCAGCCTGCTGTTGTGTCAGTGGGGATCCTGGCCGCAACACACTGACATCGGCTCTGGCTGTGATGGTGCCTGCTTGTTTCCAGCCTTGGATCCTGCCCTGCTCCAGCCTTGCTCCTCTCCAGGTACCTGGCTCTGACCCGTAGCCCCAGTTCCTGATTTCTGACGGGGAGTAACGCACAAGCAAACCAGCTAGAGAGTTATTTTAAAAAAGGGAAAGGAAAGCCGTGATTCTGGGGAACAAGCGAGCAGCTTCAGGTAGGTGCAGGTACGGATATGGGCATGTACTGGATGTTTCCAAGCCCTGCCTAATGGATGCTGTAAATGACAGAGGCTGGCAATGCCCCCCAGGGAATCACAAATTGGCAGCCCACAGTCGTGTCCCAGCCATGCGTGGGGATCAGGCCAGCCAGCCTTCTACAGAATGTCACTGAAAGCTGAAATAAGAGTTGAGAGTTTCATGTTTGACAGGGAATTTTAAAGCCAATTGTAATTGAAATGTTTCTTTTCCTTTTCAAAGGCCAGCTGCTGGGCTCTCACAGGGATAGTGCCAATTCCTGTATCTCCAAGTTTAGTTCTGATGCAAGTGACCTTTCTGAAACAGATTCTGCATGGTGGGAGGATGGGGGGTCATCACAAAACACCAGGCGAAGTGTCGCTCTCCTGGGGCAGACTGGCGCTGGGAAATCATCCTTTGTCAATGCCATTAGAGGCCTGGGTGACGAAGAGGAAGCTGCTGCTAAAACCGGGGTGGTGGAAACGACAATGGTACCAACTTCTTACCAGCTTCCCAAACAGCCCAATGTTACAATATGGGACCTGCCAGGGTTCGGGTCGATGACGCGTCAATCAGACATGAACCTTGTTTAAATCACTCTTCAGTTTGAGCCAATACGATGCGTTCCTCATCTTCTCCTCCCGTCACTTCAGAGTCACAAACGCTGGCCTGGCCCGGAAGATCCAGCAAGCAGGGAAGAAGGTTTATTTTGTGCGCTCCAAGGTGGACCAGGAGTTGCTTCGTGCCCGGAAGAATTGGCCTTCTACCTATAATGAAGAGCGAATTCTGCAGGGAATCAGAGACACCTGCGTGAAAGACTTGCAGAGAGAAGGGGTGACTTCCCCACAGGTCTTTCTCCTGTCTAACTTTGAATATGGCCGGCACGACTTTCCTCTCCTAGAGGAAATGTTACAGCGAGAATTTGGGAGTCATTTCCCTGGCTGAGCTCTTGTTCCCCAAAAATCCTGCACAAGGAAAAAGCAGCCATGCAGAGTCAGAAACCAGCCCTTGCTTCAAGTTATAATACCGAAAATATTCATATAAATCTCCAAAAGGACCTGGGAGAACTAGACAGGGTGTCAGAAATATAAAGCAAAGGGTAATCACCTTCCTGTATACAGTACTATAAAATCCCTCCTGGCCAGAGGCACAAAATCCTTTTACCTGTAAAGGGTTCAGAAGCTCAGGTAACCCAGCTGGCACCTGACGAAAAGGACCAATAAGGGGACAAGATACTTTCAAATCTGGGAAGGGGGAAAAGCCTTTGTTTTGTCTGTTCTTTGTCTTTCTGTTCTGTGTGCTTGCCGGAGACAGATCAAGAAAGCAAGCAATCCAACTCCATTAGTAAGTACTAGCGAAGGAATGTGTTAGTTTACTTTTATTTTGGCTTGTGATTTCCTTTGTAAGAAGAGGGAGGTTTATCTCGGGTTTTGTAACTTTAAGATTTTGCCTAGAGGGTAGATTCTCTATGTTCTTGAGTCTTTTGTTATTCTGTAAAGTACTTACCATCCCAATTTTATATAGGTGATTCCTTTACCTTTTCTTTAATTAAAATTCTTCTTTTAAGAACCTGATTGATTTTTCATTGTTTTAAGATCCAAGGGTTTGGGTCTGGGTTCACCTGTACCAATTTGTGAGGATATTATTCTCAAGCCGCCCCAGAAAAAGGGGTGTAGGGGCTTGGGGGGATATTTGGGGGAGGTACGGCTCCAAGTGGCCCTCCCTAAATGTTTGTTTAAATCACTTGGTGGTGGCAGCGTTACTTAATCCAAGGAATAGGGGAGTTTTTAACCTAAGCTGGTAGAAATAAGCTTAGGGGGTCTTCATGCGGGTCCCCAAGTCTGTACCCTAATGTTCAGAGTGGGGAGGGAACCCTGACATGGAATTTAGAGAAAGATGATGAGAATGATCAAAGGACGAGAAAAACTTGTCTATGACGAGAGATTGAAAAAATGTGGGGTTCCCTTCAGGGGTGAAAGTAAGCTGGTACGGGCTGGTACGGCTTACTGGTAAAAAGTGGCCACCAGTACTGGCCCGTACCCAGCTAACTTTAAAGCGCTGCCACGGCAGTGCTTTAATGTTGTTGCCCCTTTCCCCCATCCCACCCCACCCAGCCACCGACATGGGGCGGGGGAAGGAGCAGCTGCCCGGGGGATGGCGATTTAAAAGAGCCCAGGGCTCCGGCCACCACTGCTGCTACCGCGACAACGGCTGGAGCCCCGGGCCCTTTAAATCGCCGCTGAAGCCCCGGGCAGCATGGAAGGGCTGGCTGGGGGATGCTGACCCCCCAGCCCCGCCCCTTCTGCCTGAGGCCACACCCCTTCCCCGGGCTGGAGCCAGCCCCCGTACTGGCAAGACTTCGGCTTTACTTTCACCCCTGGTTCCCTTAGAAAGGAGACGAATAAGAGGGGACAGGATAAAAGTCTATAAAATAATGACTGGCACAGAAAAGTGAGATCAGGAGCTTCTGTCCTCCCTGTCTCCTAACACAAGAGCAAGGGGGCATTTAATAAAAGTAAAGGTTGGGAATTCAAAATCGAGGAAAGGCGCTTCTTTTTCACACAGCGTGTGGAACTCCCCACCCCATGATGTCGTGAAGGCAAACAGTTGAGCAAGATTCAAAGAGGGATTGGCCATTTGTAAAGCTAACGAGAATACACTGCACTATCTTAGAAAATGACAACACAACGGTGTTGTTTGCAGCGTTGTTGTAGCCGTGTTGGTTCCAGGATATTAGAGAGACAAGGTGGGGGAGGGAATAGCTTTTATTGAACCCACCTCTGTTGGGGAGAGAGACAAGCTTCGGAGCTGACACAGAGCTCTTCTTCAGGTCTGGGAAAGGTATCAGAATATCACAGCTTAATGCAAGTGGGGACAGATTGTGTAGCATATTGAGCAATAAAACTATGTGGGTGAACCGAGACAATCACTGCGCTCTTTGAACTGATAAAAACCAAAATGGTGTTTATCCAGCACATCCCGCCAGAACACCAGAAACGTTTACTTGTATCTCACCAAGTGGTAACGCACCGAGCGGTAACGTTGACTGCAGGGGTGTGGTTTCTAAACCGCTCGGTAATGTGGCATGTTAATTTCTCTGTGTAGACGCTGCTAGTGTGCACTAGAGGCTCGCTAGTGTTCTTTGTCATCGTGCTGTTTGAAACAGTACTACAGTAATCACGCACCAGGAGACATTACAAAGAGAGATTGTTGCATGGAAGGATTCGCATTTATTGGTAAATGTTGGTAAGCGTAAATTTCACCAGACACCCACAAAGGGAGGAAAAAAATATTTCCATTGATAATAACTGAAATGTACAGACAGGCAGAGTCAGAGAAACACTGCTTGAGAACTTATCAGAGTTTGACTTAAGATATTTACTGGGTGTATTTTGACACGGAATGTTGACAATTTGTGTTTTAATGGTTATAAAGCTTCCACTTTTTGAATCTCAGCATCGACTGTCATTAAACACTTAGTATCTGATCCCCCCTTCATACTTTCCCGCAACTGTGAAAATTTAAATAGATACAAATCGAACAAAAGGCTTAAAAATAAACATCAATATTATTAGTTGAATTCTGCCAAGTCCAAATATATACTATTGTAATGAGCAATGCAGACAATAGAGTATATACAAAATCAAATTCCAATTTTTGGACCTCAACATAGAACTCCAAAATTGCTAAAAAATAAACCCTGAGAAAAACAAACCCCCCAAAATAGAGGCCCTAGAAATGGCCTTTCCCATCCATCCACGGAGTTAAAACTCCTCCTGGCTCACATCTCGATTGCTGTGACATCCCCTTCTCCAACCTTGACAAATGCAATCCCGCCATGCTCAGATACATAAGAACATAAGAACGTCCGTACTGGGTCAGACCAAAGGTCCATCTAGCCCAGTGTCCTGTCTGCCAACAGCGGCCAGTGCCAGGTGTCCCAGAGGGAATGAACAGAACAGGGAATCACCAAGTGATCCATCCCCTGTCGCCCATTCCCAGCTCCTGGCAAAGAGAGGCTAGGGACACCATCCCTGCTCATACTGGCATTCATAAAGCTGCTGCAGAGATCACTCCCGAGCCCACCATTTTGTCTGCATCACCCCTCTCTTTGCTTTGCAGCCCCGCACTGGCTCCCCCTTCTCCAGCTCCTCAAATGTCAGCTGCTTCTCTTCACTCTGACGGGCCTTCATGGTCAATCCCTTCCCGACCTTTCCTCTCTCGTTCACACTCCCACCTCAGGTTGGCCCTTGCTGCCAGCCGCCATCGCCCATTGGGTACATTTCCAGACAAGGCCCTCCGTGATCCTTCTGCCCCGCTCTCCTTCACACTTGGGGGATCTCCCCATAAACATCCTGCTGGGCTATACTGGCTTGTGATTTCCCTTTCTGTCCAGCTGGCATCTCTTCTCTTAGACTGGAGGGTCTTTGGGGCAAGGACTGACTTTATTCTGTGTCTGTACAATGCCTGGTGCAGTGAGGTCTGGGTCCAGCACTGGGGTGCCTGTGTACTACTGTAATACACCTAATATATAGCAATAATTATGTACAGCGCCTTGCACAATGGGGTAATGGCATGGTCCATAGCAGGGGGTCCCGGGTGCTAACATAATACACCTAATAAATAGCAATAATGGTGTACAGCACCTAGCACAGTGTGGGTACTGACCCATGATTAGAGTGCCCTGGAGCTAGAGTAATGCACCTAATAAATAAATAAATGATGCAAGGCCCATACACCCCCTTCCAGGTTTAGCCCAAGAGGCACCGTTCTCTTCTGCATTTGAGAGAGGCAGCATTTTGCCCAGGATCAACACACCAAACGCACCCAGACACCTGTATACACAGAATTCACGCCAGTATAAGTTATACTGGCTTAGTTATATTGATACAACTGTTTCAATTGAGTGCATTCACCCTGTTGTATTTGCATCAGTGCATGTTGCAACATGTATCCATTCCACACAGCAACCTGCTGCATCCATATAAATATGGTGCACTGTGGGTATGTCTACACTACAATCAGAGGCGTGACTGCATCATGTATAGCCATACCTGAGCTAGCTTTGATCTACATAGCTTGAATAACAATAGCCGTGTAGCCGTAGCAGCCAGGGTAGCAGCCCGGGCTGTACAAGTCGGCTCAGGTATGTCTGCACTTACTTCAGTCACCCCTCTGATTGCAGTGTAGACATACCCTATGGGCAGGATTTTAGGATCGCCTGCATTGCCTGGCCAGTGTCAATCAGAAAGGTTACCAGACAGGTCAGTTCTTCATGCAGCAGTGCAGTGGGGGATATCAGTGGGAGAACTTATAAACAGGTGTCCATGTTGCCACTACATCAGTTTAACTCGACTGATGTCGAGCTGCTGTGGTGACAAAAGAGGAATGACTTCACATCTTCATCATTTTGATTCAGGGATATACTGTACTGATCTGGACAAACTGGAGAAATGGTCTGAAGTAAATACGATGAACTTCAATCAGGACAAATGCAAAATACTCCAGTTAGGAAGGAACAATCAGTTGCACACAAACAACATGGCAATGACTGCCTAGGAAGGAGTACTGCCGAAAGGGATCTGGGGCTCACAGTTATCACAAGCTAAATATGAATCAACAGTGTAACACTGTTGCAAAAAGCAAACATCATTCTGGGCTGTATTAGCAGGAGTGTTGTAAGCAAGACACGAGAAGTAATTCTTCCGCTCTACTCCGTGCTGATTAGGCCTCAACTGGAGTATTGTGTCCAGTTCTGGGTGCCACATTTCAGGAAAGATGTGGACAAATTGGAGAGAGTCCAGAGAAGAGCAACAAAAATGATTAAAGGTCTAGAAAACATGACCTATGAGGGAAGATTGAAAGAACTGGGTTTGTTTAGTCTGGAAAAGAGAAGACTGAGAGGGGACATGATAACAGTTTTCAAGTACATAAAAGGTTGTTACAAGGAGGAAGGAGAAAAAATGTTCTTAACCTCTAAGGATAGGACAAGAAGCAATGGGCTTAAATTGCAGCAAGGGAGGTTTAGGTTGGACATTAGGAAAAACTTCCTAACTGTCAGGGTGGTTAAGCACTGGAATAAATTGCCCACGGAGGTTGTGGAATCTCCATCATTGGAAGTTTTTAGAGCAAGTTAGACAAACACCTGTCAGGGATATTCTAGATAATACTTAGTTCTGCCATGAGTACAGGGGACTAGACTGGATGACCTCTAGAGTCCCTTCCAGTCCTATGCTCTGTAATATAGACTAGCTTTCAGTCAGGGATGTGAAAAAGCCACACACACACACCACTAGCATAGCAATGTGTAGATGCAGCTGTGCTGATGGCCTGAAAACTGTATCATTATGTATTCTGAATGTTACAAAAAATGGTTTTATAAATCTTTTTGACCAGACTTCTCATTTGTCCTCCAGACTCTTAGTCTGTAAGTCTCTAGCTGCTATGTCGGCCTCACTCTTGAGTATAGACCAGGCTTAAGTCTGCACTACAGAACTATGTCGGCCTAGCCCTCAGCATAGATGCCAACAGGAGTTGTTGTAGGAACACCGCCTCCCCTAACGACATTAGCTAAGCACTCTTCCATCAGCACAGCTACATCTGTACGTTATGATGCTGGCTAAGGGGGGGTGGCTTTTTCACATCCCTGACTGAGACCTGGTCTACGCTACAGAGCATAGGCGCTGACTCCATCGCTGCTCCAGCAGGTCCCGCCAATCAGCTCCTCCCCCTCCTCCCGTGTCACCCACCTGCCAATGTTCAGCTGTTCAGCGGTGGGCAGGAAGCGCTGGTGGGGATGGGGAGGAGCCAGGGCAGGAAGAGGTAGAGCAAGTGCAGGGAGTGCTCAGGGGAGGGGACAGGAAGAGGAAGGCAGGAGCAGGGGTGGGAAGAGGCAGGGTGGGGCCTTGGAGGAAGGGGTGGAGTGGGAGGCAGGGCCTAAGGCAGAGCAGGGGGGTGAGCATCCCTGGGGAAATGAGAAAGTTGGAGCCTGTGTGAGGAAGGAATTGTCCCCCAGGTCTGACTGGCAGTGACCCTGGTGGGTTTTTACCTCCCTCTGCAGCATGGGGTGCACATCTTTTGCCAGGAATATCTGGGTGTGTCTCAGTTAACCATTTCCCTGCCACTGCAGGGGCCTCACATGTTGGTGCACCTCAGTCCCTCCTATTCTCCGCCTATGGCACAGAACAGTTCAGTCTCCTGGGGGCTTCAATACTTTGGTCTAATTTGGGTTGCTGGGTTTAATTTGCAGGTGCTGGGTGGTGTTGGTGGCCTGTGACATACAGGAGGTCAGAGTAGATGATCTGGCGTCCCCTCTGACCTTAACCTCCTAGCGTCCTCACCAGGAGCACTTTCACCGACCTAAGAGGGGCAGTGTGGGGACCTGAGAGCTCAGTCTCTCAGCTTCCCTGGCAACTCTCTGCTGGGAGTCCAGCTTCCCCACAGTCTCCTGGGCTGCCCCCCCCCCATTCCCCATTCCCTGTGGCTTCTCTCAGGGAGAGGGGTCCAGCTGCCGTGGCTTATTGGCTCCCCCCCCTTCCTTCCTGCTCCCTGCTGGGAGCTGGGCATCCCTGTCAATTTCACAGCTCCATGCAGAGCCATGAAATTGACAAGACAGCCAACATTCCCAGCCGGGAGCAGGGTCCAGTCACCCAGGCTTCTTGCCCGTGGCTCTCAGTGGAAAGTGGGGTCCAGTCACCCAGCTCGCCAGGGGAGCAGGGGGGCAGCTGGGTTTTAGCTGCCCGACTTTCTTGTAAATTTCACAGCTCCACTGGAGATGAGCTAATAGCTACTCCTGGGGGAATTCAATACCAAAAATTAAAAATACTGCAACAAAAAATTGAAAATTCTGCATATTCTATTTGTCAAAATAACACAATATTATCTCACCAGTTTCAATTATTTTTGGTCATTTATTTCAAAATATCTGTCAGCAAGTATGTCTGTAACAATACAGACCAGAAAAATGATTCAGGAAATGTTTCTGATAAATAGATTCCTTACTAGGCACATTAATACAGCACTCTGGTAATAATTCATTTAAAGTACAACACAGCAACATGTTTCCCGCACCCCTCAGAAGCGTTGCAAAAGCTTGGGGGAGTCGGGGTAACGGAGGAGTGGAGGGAGAGGGAAGTAATAGCTGGGAAAGAGCCTGGGTGTGAACTTGGAGGGTTGTTGGGTGCAGGTGGGAAAATTATGGAAGAGTTTTTTTGTGGGGAGGGCAGGTAGGGGTTGTTAGGGAGCTTCCCTGTCCACATGTGTCCCTCCACCCCTACTTAGACACCCACGCCCCCCATCCCCTGTGTCCCTGCACCCCCTCCCCGTGTGTTTCTGCACTCCCTCCCCTTGCCCCTATGTGTCTCTGTGCCCCCACCCACTCACTCCCTCTCCCTACGTAGATCTGCACCCCCTCTCCCATCACCAGGTGCCCCTGCACCTCCCTCTCCCCTGTGGCCCTGTGCCTCCACTCCCATTCAGCCCCTGCCCCAGTCTCTCCTCCCTCACTAGCACTTATGAGCACCTGTCTGACCCTCCAGCATCCCAGACTGACTGTTGCCCCATAGCCCCTCTCTCCTGACCTGGCTCTTTGTCTTCCCCAGCTCCTTTCTATCGCCACAGCGCCCTCTGGTGGGAAAAAGGCAGAACTGCAGCAATGTTCCAGCAGAAGCTTTTTTTGCGCAAAAACTTAAAAGTATGCATGGCTCATTAATTATGCATGTGCACAGTGGCGCAGAATTCCCCCAGGAGTATAATAACCGATGTAAGGAACATAGTGTCTACACAGACACTGTGTCACCCTAACTACACCAATATAAGCCCCACCCCTCTCGTGGAGATGGAGTTATTATGCCAGTGTAATAGGGGGCCTACATTGTGGGGACAAGGCTGTGGTGCATACACTGACATAATTAGGCTGACATAAGCTGCCTTACATCACCCTAACCGTGTAGTGCAGACGAGGCCTATGACTCTATGAACACTCAACCTGTATCTGTTTCCACATGAGTCACTGTGGCTGAAAAGGGGCCATGGGTTTTTTTCTGATGCACCTTTCCATGCTGAAGTGGGACACAAAATGAATACAACATTTAAACCATTCCACCAAAACACTGTGTAAACTACACTTAAGTAGTTAGGTCAAATACACCAAAAGCCTCAAGCTTGGGAGCATAAGCAGGGGGTCTGTATTTATGGGGAAAGAGGAGAGTGCAACCTCCTAGATCACCTATGCCATTGTTTCAACATAATTTTTATGCCGCATTGTTTTGTGGTTTGATTTTCTTGTCCTTAAATGGTTGCACAGCTGCTGCCAGTGCATTGGTAAATGTTCTCTGCCTTGGCTCTTAGCATTCAATGCTTTTCTTTACTCTCACATCTGAATATTTTCTAGGTAAGCAGACAATCTGGTGGGAAGGTTACCACTGAATTCCCAGGAAGGTCTCCGGCCATGAAACCAGATCCCACTGGTGAAGTACAGAATCCCAACAGCTTCTGAGAAAGAACACCACAATATGGCTCATGTAGTTTGGGCTGTGTGACAAAGTGAGGCTGGTGAGTGGTGCAATAGTCAGTACAGAAAGCAGAAAACCCCACTGTGAAATGGTGACAGACTCATCTGGGCAGGACCCTGTGCACAGGCATCAACTTTCTCATTTCCCCAGGAGTGCTCGACTCCCCACACCACCATGCACTGCCCTGAGACCCACTGTGCAGAGAGCCATGACTATCCCCGGCGTGGGGACTTCCTGGCAGTCCCTGAACCAGAGTGAGGCAGCAAATCCTGCAGGGTAACTGCAGCCACATCCAGTCCTGAGGCAGAGACCTGCATGAGCCATGCACAGCCCAGACACAGGCAGCCCCACCTCACAGCAGGCAGTGGATCAGAAGAATGTTTGGGGAACAACATCTAGTGACTTTTTAAACCAGGGTCTCTGTTGTAGGGGAAGATTTGGGGTTTTCAGAAAAAGAGGGGGGAAAGGAGAGCTGTACACTGCTGTGATAATTTGTGGAATTTTGTATGACACCATAACCTGCTGGGCAAGTACCTCCTCCCAGCTTCTCCTCTTACCCATGGCAGATTTGTCTGTGAGGTGGCATGCTCCTACCTGGGTACTAGATAGCATAGGCGCCAACTTCTGCTGGCACCAGTGGGTGCTCCACCCCCCTCTGCCCCCGGTCCTGCCCTGACTCCCCCCCTGCACCACCCCCTCCCCCATTCCAACGTCTTCCTCAAAGTCTCTGCCCCCTCCCTGCCCCTATTCCAACCCCTTCCCCAAATACCCGCCCCAGCCCCGCCTCTTCCCCGCCTCCTCCCCTGAGTGTGCAGTGTTCCCGCTCCTCCTGGAGATTTTTGTTATGCCACGAAACAGCTGTTTTGCGGCAGCAAGTGGGTGGGAGAAGCGGGGACATGGCACACTCAGGCGGGGGGAGGGAGCTTGGCTCTCGGTGGCTGCAGAGCACCCACCAATTTTTACCCATGAGTGCTCCAGTCCCGAAGCACCCATAGAGTCAGTGCCTATGCTAGATAGATTCCCAATAATTAACATGCCCCTAACTGGGGTAGTAGCTTTATCTAGAACTAAACTAAACAGTTGGTGTATGGGTTTTGGAAGTGAAAATGACTGTTCTTTCCTCTTCAAAAATTATTTTTCCTTTATTTGTAAAGTTTTATTCAGTTATGAATGTGTCTGTGTGAGTATGGAATAAAAGTTTATTTTTGGAAACTTAATTCATCTTTATTAGTTCACAACATATGCTGCCTGGGGCTGACATCATTCCCAGATAATAGCAATAGGTGCATTTTCCATGTTAGATTACTACACATACAGCACTTATTACAAGGGTGTGAAAGAGCAAGGCCAGGCAGAGCACACTACAGCAACACGCATCACTGTAGCTCACTATTGAAATGGTCTTTTAAAACCTCCCTGAGCCAAATAGCTCCCTGTTGAGCTCTTCATATAGCCCTGGTATCTGGCTGCTCAAAATCAGCTGACAGCCATTTCACCTCCGCCCTCCATCCCAGAGGAAGCTTTCCCCCTTTGCTTCACAGATACTATGCAGGACACAGCAGGCAGCTATAACCATTGGGATATTATTTTCACTGAGGTCCAATCTCTTAAGCAGACAGCACCAGCAACCTTTCAAATGCCCAAAGGCATATTTCATGGTAATATGATTCTGCATCTGCTGAGCCTGTATTTGAAGCACTGCTTGCTGCTGTCAAGATGGCTGCTGTATGGCTTCATGAGCTACGGGAAACTGTCACCAAAATATCAGGTCCACCTAGCTGAGAGCCAATAACAGCCAGACAGGGATAAGGAGGAGTTGCTTTATTCTGCAGAAGAAAGGAGAGCTTTGCACCTTAGTACAAAGACTCTGTCTTACACACATTTTACAGATCCTTTATACACATTCAGACAAAGGCCCTTGCCGTGTTAACACTTGATTGGTGGTTGTCAGATCCGTGCTTTTGCTATCTGGTCAGTGAAAACCGGCTTGGGACCAGCTCTAACTACTTTAAGGCCTTGAAAGGGAAGACAGTTGAAAAGTTCAGGCTACTGTGTACTTGAAGTGTCTGCTTTCCCCTAATGGCTGCTGGCTGACATAACGGCTACTAGCTGTTAAGGGGGTGTGGTCACTACTAACTTTCACAGTCCCCCCTTTGGGCCTGACAAACCCAAAAATTGTCAGGCCCGTTACGCAATTTGCGATCAACCTGGAGGGACAGATACTGGGTTTTCTTATGGACAGCAGAGCTTTTGATCATAGCATTACACAGGCATTTGGCACATTGTATCATTATCCAAATAACACATAGAAAGAAAAGAGAGAAAAAAATCCATTTAGCAATTGTTCAAAAGAGCCCCGTAAACCATTCATGACCCAAGGTCTGTTAGTGGACAAGGGAGAGGTTACTAGCACTTCACCTTGTCTTTTTTTCCTTTTTCCTGCTGTCCAGTAGGCACAGCAGAGCTAGAAGGAGAAATAGGCTTATCAGTCGGAGAGCCCTCCCGAGGTGGAGGGGTCTTTTTACAGTGAGAAGCATGGGTCCAGGTAGGCAGTCCTTGGCACTTCACAGCGGTGTTGGTGGTTAACAGCACTTGGAAAGGGCTTTTCCAGCATGGAGCCAAAGCAGTCTTTTGTTGATGGACTTTACGTAGACTCAGTCTCCTTGTTTCAATGAATGGCAGGGCTGCTAGGGTCTTTGGGTAGCACTTCTTCTATCTGTGAGAAAAGAAACCTAACACATTTCATTAATGCCTGGCAGTGTTTTGTAGATCTCATAGTTGCTTGGGCACATTCAGGCCCCCCTTTTCTTGTCTTTCAGCCAAGTCTTAGCTGTGGGCAGTGTCCTTGGATGAGGCCAGCGTCTTATCTTTGGACTGAGCTTGCTAACTATTTTTTCCAGTTAACTCGTTCTGTTCTTTTTCCTTCTCCTTCTTTTTTGGCTTCTTTTAACCTACAAAGGAAACTTCCACTCTTCACTCATACACCTTTTCCCAACAATGAACACATACACATTGCCATTATACAGTACATTAGTCTTATTACTCAATGTATGCCATGTACACCCTTCCAGTAAAATAACTTTATTACAGAGCTTTGGAGCAACAAACCAGGACAAGCACACCCACCTTTGAGGAGTCCACTCGGTACAACCTCTGGTGTCCAATAGCTTTCCTCCCTCCCCAGCCCTCTGGCTAGAAATCTGAGGTAGCCAGAAGGATCCCATGGGCAATTTGGGGAGTGGGTTAACCTTCCATGTCCTTGCTTCCAAAGACTGTTGGTATGCAAATTTTAACAACAATTTTGGCCATAGAACACAAAAATAATTCCTATTGTGCCAGTAAATGCATGGTACATTGAATGCTATTCAGCTGGCATCCATTTTCTCTGATGATCTGAAAGACAAAAGAACAGAGGTCTATCCCTTCTGGGCAGTCAGTCATTGCTTAAAATATTTCCTTTATATACACATACTCTTGTTGATTTTAGACAAAACAGAGGAATTACCCCATATTTCCTTTATTCGTTTCATAGGCAGCCCAGGTTTCAGTGGCTTCTACCTTATTAGTTAGAAAATTGCATTAATACAGATGCTTTCTGGCTTGCTTCCAGCTCCAAAGCTATCCACAGCTTAAAGACTCTTACTTAAAAATAAAAGGACACAATTAACTTTCCCAGACTTTTGATTGCCTTTTACTTCTAACTCCTGCTTTCAAACACCCAGTGATCTGAAAGAGACAACACGACCTATAT
This sequence comes from Terrapene triunguis, assembly GCF_002925995.2. Taxonomy (NCBI): domain Eukaryota; kingdom Metazoa; phylum Chordata; order Testudines; family Emydidae; genus Terrapene; species Terrapene triunguis. Next base: position 194,481 of record NW_020694905.1, read on the forward strand.
TGGTAGGTTTGCATTTCTTTTACTTTTGCTACAATATATACACTGCACATATTTTGGGGAAAATGCACATCCTATCCGCAATTCAATTTCCACAACACTAGCTACATCAATTTCTACACAAGGTGTAACTATTTCTTTTTGAACACCGGGTAAAGGCCATTTACTTAACATATAATTTAAAGGGCTATCCTCAGAGAGTTTTACCAGAGACCCACCCATCTGCCTGCTGACACTCTAACAGAGAATTACACAGAGAACAGAGGGAATTATGGCCTAATAGGATCCTATTACAGGAATTTCTACTAATATTGACCGCTACAGGGGACGGGACAGAAGGATCCCAATTCGACCTCAGAGCTTCATCGCACGCGATGGCTTCCACTCTGAGGAATTACGAATGAGAGGCTCAGTTCCGTCCACACACCTAACACCCAAATGTATAAGACAGAAATTCATTAACTGGTTAACCAGACCAGAACCAGATAGTGTCTCCTTATCCTATTAGGACTCACCTTATCGGAGCACGAACCCCAGGGGCCGCCGTGAAGCAGAGAAAAGGGGCAAAACACCCCGTTGGCGCCGTTCCCAGTTCGCCACAGCCGTCCGGAGTCCAATGTCCGAGCTAGGAGAGTCCCGGCGGAGTCGCCAGAAACTGTCACCGAAATATCGGGTCCACCTAGCTGAGAGCCAATAACAGCCAGACAGGGATAAGGAAGAGTTGCTTTATTCTGCAGAAGAAAGGAGAGCTTTGCACCTTAGTACAAAAACTCTGTCTTACACACATTTTACAGATCCTTTATACACATTCAGACAAAGGTCCATGCAGTGTTAACACTTGATTGGCGGTGGTCAGACCCGTGCTTTTGCTATCTGGTCAGTGAAAACCGGCTTGGGACCAGCTCCAACTACCTTAAGGCCTTGAAAGGGAAGACAGTTGAAAAGTTCAGGCTACTGTGTACTTGAAGTGTCTGCTTCCCCCTAATGGCCACTCGTTGACATAAAGGCTGCTCTGTTAAGTGGGGTCATTAGTAACTTTCACAATGGGACCCACACACCTATTACCTGCACAAAGGGGTATTTCTCCATGGCCTCGTACGACCCAGTTGAGCGCCGAGGCAGGTTCTCTCACGTTCGGGTGGAAAGGGGAGGGATGCTTGGATCTTTTGAAACACACCCCTGGTTTATGCCACGCAAGATGGAACTTTTGCTCCCAACCTCACCAGGGACGTTGCAGCTCCCAGCTGCCATCCCAGGACAACAGGTAAGAGTTGAGGGTGTATGTTACAGCACGAGCGGAAGGAGAGCGCTAAGTATAAGATCTCAGCATTATTATTATGAATTATTATTCCAATGTTTAGGGCGAGAAGGAGTGGGAAAGAGGTTGGAGGCCGAAGGGCTCTGACACTGATCTTTGCTTTCCTTTAAGGGGTTGCTGGAGAAGAGACAGCCATCACAGCTCAGTATGGGATCGCATGCACGGAAATAAGTGTGTGGTAAGCAGAAAATCTTAGGCCTTGTCTACACTACAGAAGTTTGCCAGGCGCTGTACTGTTTGGTACCTCGCAAAGGCTTGAGACGCACGTCTGGCCCACCTACAGCATTGCTTCAGCTGTTTGCTAACCATGCTGACTGCTGCCTGGCGTCCTCTGTGCTTCATCAGGGCTGAAAGTCAGCCGAGGGCTCGACTGTCTGGGGAAATAGCCCGGAACAGCTATTGCAGAATAGCCACCCTGCAATAGCTTCCTGTGTGGACGCTCTGATTCCGCCCTCGGGGTACGTCTATACTTCAGTCACAGGGGGCACTGCAGCTCCTGGACGTATCCGAGCTGGCTTTAACGGGAGTGGGCCAGCCCGGGCAGTAATTACCCAGGATGCCGTGTTGGCTTACACAGCGTGTGCTGCCGCGGCTTTGCTGCTCCGCGACCCGAGCTAGCTGAGGTGTGTCTGCTTCAGCTGCAATCACAGCCCTTGCTTGCAATACAGGCAGCCTGATCAGCGGGGCTGCCCACTACCCCACACCTCTAGGGTGCCGCTGTTGGGCCAGGGGCACCACGACTCAGAGACGAGCAGTTACCAGGTTGCCGCCTGTTCTGTATTACACGGGACGTCCCTTACTTAAACGAAAAATTGCCTGGCCCAGACTGAATCAGCACAAGCCACTTTTTTCCCCATGTTTCAACAACATGTGCACGTCACAGCTATCACCGTGTTCCCTCTCCATGGTCTAGCAAGGGCAACTGCTGTAGGATCCCCAGCCTTCACCTCTCTTGGGTGGAGACCTGCGCCTCTGGCCCTCCTGATCGGGGGTTTTCCAGGCTGCACCATTCCCTGCCTACACTGTGAATTCCCCCACAAGCCAGACTGCCTGAGCCGGCTTGTACTGCTTGTCTCCTCCGAGGCTATAACCAGTGTAACTGCCGGCAGCTATGAGTTAGCCCCCAGCTGTTTCTAAGCCAGCATATTTAGCCTTAAGGTGAAGGCAGGGCAAAGAAAACACATTCAAAACAATAAAAGAACCTGTGCTAATAAGCTTCCCAGAGCTCACCCCCAGCTCCAGCAGGGCTCTGGTCCCTGATCAGTCCTTCAACCCGCCACTGGGCTTTTTCTGTGGTTACAAGTTCATCGCAGCTGTTAGCACAGAACAAGACCCCCCCAGGAATAGGTCACAGCAGGATCACAGGTGGACGTTCACCCAGGGAGGTAAAGGGTAGGATGGGGGGGCTACAAAAACTGTCCTCTCCAGTCCAGTCTCTGTTCCAAGCAAACAGGCATTGGTGGGTTTCCAATCTGGGCTCAGTTAGCATCGCTCATCGGGGCTCATCGGGGCCCCTCGGCTCCCCCAGACACTCCACACAAACTTGCACCCAGCTGGGGTGTCCAGCACTTGCAACACACAGCTCTGGCCTGTCCACAGCTCCTGGGGCTTGTTACCACCTCCTCGCTGCCATGTGGCCAACCCGTCCACGCAGAGCCCAGCCACGACTCCTGGTTCAGGGCCCTTCCCCTTACCTGGCTGGGGGGTGGGGAGGAGGCTAATGAAAATTGTAGTCTCTGCTTTGCAGATCCATCCTTAAAAGGCCAGCCAGCCTGGGACAGTGAGAGATGATGCCAGGTGTGCGGGAGAGGGAAGCAAAGTTTAGTCTAAAACCGCAGCTGGGCTGAAAGACCTTTGCTAGCTTGGACGGTCTGGGAAATGAGATGAAGGAATCCAGAGCGCAGTGTGTTGAGGCTACCAGCAGAGGGCGAGAGTCTCCAAGTCCTGACAGGCCTTGGATTGAACTGGGAATCAGGGCCCTGAGCTCATTAATTGTTATTTATTTACGTGTACCCCTGGTTGAGAACTGCTGGTCTGTGATGTCCTACAGTGGCCCGTTTGGATTCAACAGGCCTTCCTGATAGACGGGAGATAATCCTCCTGGGGCAAACCAGTATTTCACACCTAGAGCGCCCCCACTCTGCAGTGCCCCTCCTCCACCCTAACCATAGAGACCCTGCCTAGAGCCCCCACACACTGCAGTGCCCCTCCCTCACCCTAACCTAACTTATTCCTGATTTACACCAGGCTGGGAGCAGATTTTGGCTCTTGTGGCTTTTGCCAGACACGGTTCTTCTGCTTCCTGTGAGCTCCCAATGTGAACCAGAATCTCCTCTGGACCTAGCGCGACACGCAGGCCCCGCTAGCTCTCCAAAGGGGCTTTAACATGGGCGCTCATGGATTTAGATTGCAAAGCCTTTGGGTCAGGGACCATTGTATTGTGCAGCACCTAGCGCGATCTGGGCCTAGACTGACACCAGCTCCTCCTCTGTTGTGCATGGCACCAGTTCTCAAGTAAACCCAGACCTGCCCTGCCAGGGGTTCGTCCAGCCCCAGTGGGGCTAGACGGCCTTGCTAGATGTGTCATTTGTGGGTCGTGGTGGGTGGCCAGGAGAGGTGGCAGGGAATTGCCATGCTTTGCTGTCCAGTTGCACACTTGTGGCTTTAACTCTCTCTGGAGTAAGGTCTGAGCGGGGCAGTCCCCTAGTCCTGGGGGGCCGACGGGGAGATGCTCATGAACTCCCTCCTGAGGGGTCATGGTTTCATAACCCCAAGATGTGCGATTTCACCTTTGCCCATTAGCTG